>NW_026289331.1:0-156792 GCF_023373465.1 Oncorhynchus keta
CTACTGTCTCTATTCTATTGATGACAGACCAGCGAGATCTACTGTCTCTATCATAGTAATGAAGACCAGCGAGATCTACTGTCTCATATTATGACAGAACAGCCAGATCTACTGTCTCTATTCTGCTATGACAGACCAGCTAGATCTACTGTCTCTATTATAATATGACAGACCCAGCTAGATATACTGTCTCATATTATGACAGAACAGCTAGATCTACTGTCTCTATTATAATATGACAGACCAGCTAGATCTACTGTCTCTATTATATTATGACAGACCGGGCACATCTACTGTTTCTATTATAACATGAAAGAACAGCTCGATCTACTGTCTCTATTATTTTATGACAGACCAGCTAGATCTACTGTCTCTATTATATTATGACAGACCAGCTCGATCTACTGTCTCTATTATATTATGACAGACCAGCGTAGATCTACTGTCTCTGTTATATTATGACAGACCAGCTAGATCTACTGTCTCTATTATAATTTGACAGACCAGCTAGATCTACTGTCTCTATTATATTATGACAGACCAGCTAGATCTACTGTTTCTATTATAATATGAAAGACCAGCTCGATCTACTGTCTCTATTATTTAATGACAGATCAGCTAGATCTACTGTCTCTATCATATTATGACAGACCAGCTAGATCTACTGTCTCTATTATATTATGACAGACCAGCTAGATCTACTGTCTCTATTATATTATGACAGACCAGCTAGATCTACTGTCTCTATTATAATTATGACAGACCAGCTAGATCTACTGTCTCTATTATATTATGACAGACCAGCTAGATCTACTGTCTCTATTATATATATGACAGACCAGCTAGATCTACTGTCTCTATCATATTATGACAGACCAGCTAGATCTACTGTCTCTATCATATTATGACAGACCAGCTCGATCTACTGTCTCTATTATTTTATGACAGACCAGGTAGATCTACTGTCTCTATTATAATATGAAAGACCAGCTAGATCTACTGTCTCATTATGACAGAACAGCTAGATCTACTGTCTCCATTATAATATGACACCAGCTCGATCTACTGTCTCTATTCTATTAAGGGAGAGTGACAGACCAGCGAGATCTACTGTCTCTATTATAAGTATATTCAGCAAAAATCTACTGTCTCTATTAGATCATGACAGACCAGGTAGATCTACTGTCTCTATTCTATTATGACAGACCAGCGAGATCTAATGTCTCTATGATAATATGAAAGACCAGCGAGATCTACTGTCTCATATTATGACAGAACAGCTAGATCTACTGTCTCTATTCTATTATGACAGACCAGCTATATCTACTGTCTCTATTATAATATGACAGACCAGCTAGATATACTGTCTCATATTATGACAGAACAGCTAGATCTACTGTCTCATTATAATATGACAGACCAGCTAGATCTACTGTCTCTATTATATTATGACAGACCAGATAGATCTACTGTTTCTATTATAACATGAAAGAACAGCTCGATCTACTGTCTCTATTATTTTATGACAGATCAGCTAGATCTACAGTCTCTATCATATTATGACAGACCAGCTCGATCTACTGTCTCTATTATTTTATGACAGACCAGGTAGATCTACTGTCTCTATTATAATATGAAAGACCAGCTAGATCTACTGTCTCATATTATGACAGAACAGCTAGATCTACTGTCTCCATTATAATATGACAGACCAGCTCGATCTACTGTCTCTATTCTATTATGACAGACCAGCGAGATCTACTGTCTCTATTATAATATGACAGACCAGCAAAATCTACTGTCTCTATTAGATTATGACAGACCAGGTAGATCTACTGTCTCTATTCTATTATGACAGACCAGCGAGATCTACTGTCTCTATTATAATATGAAAGACCAGCGAGATCTACTGTCTAATATTATGACAGAACAGCTAGATCTACTGTCTCTATTCTATTATGACAGACCAGCTAGATCTACAGTCTCTATTATTTTATGACAGACCAGCTAGATCTACTGTCTCTATTATAATATGACAGACCAGCTAGATCAACTGTCTGTATTATAATATGACAGACCAGCTAGATCTAATGTCTCTATTATAATGTGACAGACCAGCTAGATCTACTGTCTCTATTCTATTATGACAGACCAGCTAGATCTACTGCCTCTATTATAATATGACAGACCAGCTAGATCTACTGTCTCTATTCTATGACAAACCAGGTAGATCTACTGTATCTATTATATTATGACAGACCCAGGTAGATCTACCAGGTGTCCATTGTCTCTATTATAATATGAAAGACCAGCTAGATCTACTGTCTCATATTATGACAGAACAGCTAGATCTACTGTCTCCATTATAATATGACAGACCAGCTCGATCTACTGTCTCTATTCTATTATGACAGACCAGCGAGATCTACTGTCTCTATTATAATATGAGAGACCAGCGAAATCTACTGTCTCTATTAGATTATGACATACCAGGTAGATCTACTGTCTCTATTCTATTATGACAGACCAGCGAGATCTACTGTCTCTATTATATATGAAAGACCAGCGAGATCTACTGTCTAATATTATGACAGAACAGCTAGATCTACTGTCTCTATTCTATTATGACAGACCAGCTAGATGTACTGTCTCTATTATAATATGACAGACCAGCAAGATCTACTGTCTCTATTATAATATGACAGACCAGCTAGATCTACTGTCTCCATTATAATATGACAGACCAGCTAGATCTACTGTCTCTATTATATTATGACAGACCAGCGACATCTACTGTCTCTATTATAATATGACAGACCAGCTCGATCTACAGTCTCTATTATATTATGACAGACCAGCTAGATCTACTGTCTCTATTATAATTTGACAGACCAGCTAGATATACTGTCTCTATTATATTATGACAGACCAGCTAGATCTACTGCCTCTATTATAATATGACAGACCAGCTAGATCTACTGTCTCTATTATTCTATGACAAACCAGGTAGATCTACTGTATCTATTATATTATGACAGACCAGGTAGATCTACTGTCTCTATTATAATATGAAAGACCAGCTAGATCTACTGTCTCATATTATGACAGAACAGCTAGATCTACTGTCTCCATTATAATATGACAGACCAGCTCGATCTACTGTCTCTATTCTATTATGACAGACCAGCGAGATCTACTGTCTCTATTATAATATGACAGACCAGCAAAATCTACTGTCTCTATTATATTATGACAGACCAGGTAGATCTACTGTCTCTATTCTATTATGACAGACCAGCTAGATATACTGTCTCTATTATATTATGACAGACCAGCTAGATCTACTGTTTCTATTATAACATGAAAGACCAGCTCGATCTACTGTCTCTATTATTTTATGACAGATCAGCTAGATCTACTGTCTCTATCATATTATGACAGACCAGCTAGATCTACTGTCTCTATCATATTATGACAGACCAGCTCGATCTACTGTCTCTATTATTTTATGACATACCAGGTAGATCTACTGTCTCTATTATAATATGAAAGACCAGCTAGATCTACTGTCTCATATTATGACAGAACAGCTAGATCTACTGTCTCCATTATAATATGACAGACCAGCTCGATCTACTGTCTCTATCATATTATGACAGACCAGCTAGATGTACTGTCTCTATTATAATATGACAGACCAGCTAGATCTACTGTCTCTATTATAATATGACAGACCAGCTAGATCTACTGTCTCCATTATAATATGACAGACCAGCTAGATCTACTGTCTCTATTATATTATGACAGACCAGCTAGATCTACTGTCTCTATTATAATATGACAGACCAGCTCGATCTACTGTCTCTATTATATTATGACAGACCCGCTAGATCTACTGTCTCTATTATAATTTGACAGACCAGCTAGATATACTGTCTCTATTATATTATGACAGACCAGCTAGATCTACTGCCTCTATTATAATATGACAGACCAGCTAGATCTACTGTCTCTATTATTCTATGACAAACCAGGTAGATCTACTGTATCTATTATATTATGACAGACCAGGTAGATCTACTGTCTCTATTATAATATGAAAGACCAGCTAGATATACTGTCTCATATTATGACAGAACAGCTAGATCTACTGTCTCCATTATAATATGAAAGACCAGCTAGATCTACTGTCTCTATTCTATTATGACAGACCAGCGAGATCTACTGTCTCTATTATAATATGACAGACCAGCAAAATCTACTGTCTCTATTAGATTATGACAGACCAGGTAGATCTACTGTCTCTATTCTATTATGACAGACCAGCTAGATATACTGTCTCTATTATATTATGACAGACCAGCTAGATCTACTGTTTCTATTATTATGAAAGACCAGCTAGATCTACTGTCTCTATTATTTTATGACAGATCAGCTAGATCTACTGTCTCTATCATATTATGACAGACCAGCTAGATCTACTGTCTCTATCATATTATGACAGACCAGCTCGATCTACTGTCTCTATTATTTTATGACATACCAGGTAGATCTACTGTCTCTATTATAATATGAAAAGACCAGCTAGATCTACTGTCTCATATTATGACAGAACAGCTAGATCTACTGTCTCCATTATAATATGACAGACCAGCTCGATCTACTGTCTCTATCATATTATGACAGACCAGCTAGATCTACTGTCTCTATCATATTATGACAGACCAGCTCGATCTACTGTCTCTATTAGATTATGACAGACCAGGTAGATCTACTGTCTCTATTCTATTATGACAGACCAGCGAGATCTACTGTCTCATATTATGACAGAACAGCTAGATCTACTGTCTCTATTATAATATGACAGACCAGCTAGATATATTGTCTCATATTATGACAGAACAGCTAGATCTACTTTCTCTATTATAATATGACAGACCAGCTAGATCTACTGTCTCTATTATATTATGACAGACCAGGTAGGTCTACTGTTTCTATTATAACATGAAAGAACAGCTCGATCTACTGTCTCTATTATTTTATGACAGATCAGCTAGATCTACTGTCTCTATCATATTATGACAGACCAGCTCGATCTACTGTCTCTATTATTTTATGACAGACCAGGTAGATCTACTGTCTCTGCTATATTATGACAGACCAGCTAGATCTACTGTCTCTATTATATTATGACAGACCAGCTAGATATACTGTCTCTATTATATTATGACAGACCAGCTAGATCTACTGTTTCTATTACAACATGAAAGACCAGCTCGATCTACTGTCTCTATTATTTTATGACAGATCAGCTAGATCTACTGTCTCTATCATATTATGACAGACCAGCTAGATCTACTGTCTCTATCATATTATGACAGACCAGCTCGATCTACTGTCTCTATTATTTTATGACATACCAGGTAGATCTACTGTCTCTATTATAATATGAAAGACCAGCTAGATCTACTGTCTCATATTATGACAGAACAGCTAGATCTACTGTCTCCATTATAATATGACAGACCAGCTCGATCTACTGTCTCTATCATATTATGACAGACCAGCTAGATCTACTGTCTCTATCATATTATGACAGACCAGCTCGATCTACTGTCTCTATTATTTTATGACAGACCAGGTAGATCTACTGTCTCTATTATAATATGAAAGACCAGCTAGATCTACTGTCTCATATTATGACAGAACAGCTAGATCTACTGTCTCCATTATAATATGACAGACCAGCTCGATCTACTGTCTCTATTCTATTATGACAGACCAGCGAGATCTACTGTCTCTATTATAATATGACAGACCAGCAAAATCTACTGTCTCTATTAGATCATGACAGACCAGGTAGATCTACTGTCTCTATTCTATTATGACAGACCAGCGAGATCTACTGTCTCTATGATAATATGAAAGACCAGCGAGATCTACTGTCTCATATTATGACAGAACAGCTAGATCTACTGTCTCTATTCTATTATGACAGACCAGCTATATCTACTGTCTCTATTATAATATGACAGACCAGCTAGATATACTGTCTCTATTATATTATGACAGAACAGCTAGATCTACTGTCTCTATTATAATATGACAGACCAGCTAGATCTACTGTCTCTATTCTATATTATGACAGACCAGCTAGATCTACTGTCTCTATTATATTATGACAGACCAGCGACATCTACTGTCTCTATTATAATATGACAGACCAGCTAGATCTACAGTCTCTATTATTTTATGACAGACCAGATAGATCTACTGTTTCTATTATAACATGAAAGAACAGCTCGATCTACTGTCTCTATTATTTTATGACAGATCAGCTAGATCTACTGTCTCTATCATATTATGACAGACCAGCTCGATCTACTGTCTCTATTATTTTATGACAGACCAGGTAGATCTACTGTCTCTATTATAATATGAAAGACCAGCTAGATCTACTGTCTCATATTATGACAGAACAGCTAGATCTACTGTCTCCATTATAATATGACAGACCAGCTCGATCTACTGTCTCTATTCTATTATGACAGACCAGCGAGATCTACTGTCTCTATTATAATATGAGAGACCAGCGAAATCTACTGTCTCTATTAGATTATGACAGACCAGGTAGATCTACTGTCTCCATTCTATTATGACAGAAGAGCTAGATCTACTGTCTCTATTATAATATGAAAGACCAGCGAGATCTACTGTCTCATATTATGACAGAACAGCTAGATCTACTGTCTCTATTCTATTATGACAGACCAGCTAGATGTACTGTCTCTATTATAATATGACAGACCAGCTAGATCTACTGTCTCTATTATAATATGACAGACCAGCTAGTTCTACTGTCTCTATTATATTATGACAGACAAGCGACATCTACTGTCTCTATTATAATAAGACAGACCAGCTCGATCTACAGTCTATATTATAATATGACAGACCAGCTCGATCTACTGTCTCTATTATAATTCGACAGACCACCTAGATATACTGTCTCTATTATATTATGACAGACCAGCTAGATCTACTGCCTCTATTATAATATGACAGACCAGCTAGATCTACTGTCTCTATTATTCTATGACAAACCAGGTAGATCTACTGTATCTATTATATTATGACAGACCAGGTAGATCTACTGTCTCTATTATATATGAAAGACCAGCTAGATCTACTGTCTCATATTATGACAGAACAGCTAGATCTACTGTCTCCATTATAATATGACAGACCAGCTCGATCTACTGTCTCTATTCTATTATGACAGACCAGCGAGATCTACTGTCTCTATTATAATATGACAGACCAGCAAAATCTACTGTCTCTATTAGATTATGACAGACCAGGTAGATCTACTGTCTCTATTCTATTATGACAGACCAGCGAGATCTACTGTCTCTATTATAATATGACAGACCAGCGAGATCTACTGTCTCATATTATGACAGAACAGCTAGATCTACTGTCTCTATTCTATTATGACAGACCAGCTAGATCTACTGTCTCTATTATAATATGACAGACCAGCTAGATCTACTGTCTCTATTATATATGACAGACCAGGTAGATCTACTGTTTCTATTATATTATGAAAGAACAGCTCGATCTACTGTCTCTATTATTTTATGACAGATCAGCTAGATCTACTGTCTCTATCATATTATGACAGACCAGCTCGATCTACTGTCTCTATTATTTTATGACAGACCAGGTAGATCTACTGTCTCTGCTATAATATGACAGACCAGCTAGATCTACTGTCTCTATTATAATTTGACAGACCAGCTAGATATACTGTCTCTATTATATTATGACAGACCAGCGAGATCTACTGTTTCTATTATAACATGAAAGACCAGCTAGATCTACTGTCTCTATTATTTTATGACAGATCAGCTAGATCTACTGTCTCTATCATTTTATGACAGACCAGCTAGATCTACTGTCTCTATCATATTATGACAGACCAGCTAGATCTACTGTCTCTATTATTTTATGACAGACCAGGTAGATCTACTGTCTCTATTATAATATGAAAGACCAGCTAGATCTACTGTCTCATATTATGACAGAACAGCTAGATCTACTGTCTCTATTATAATATGACAGACCAGCTCGATCTACTGTCTCTATTCTATTATGACAGACCAGCGAGATCTACTGTCTCTATTATAATATGAAAGACCAGCGAGATCTACTGTCTCATATTATGACAGAACAGCTAGATCTACTGTCTCTATTCTATTATGACAGACCAGCTAGATCTACTGTCTCTATTATAATATGACAGACCAGCTAGATCTACTGTCTCTATTATATTATGACAGACCAGGTACATCTACTTTTTCTATTATAACATGAAAGAACAGCTCGATCTACTGTCTCTATTATTTTATGACAGATCAGCTAGATCTACTGTCTCTATCATATTATGACAGACCAGCTCGATCTACTGTCTCTATTATTTTATGACAGACCAGGTAGATCTACTGTCTCTGCTATATTATGACAGACCAGCTAGATCTACTGTCTCTATTATAATTTGACAGACCAGCTAGATATACTGTCTCTATTATATTATGACAGACCAGCTAGATCTACTGTTTCTATTATAATATGAAAGACCAGCTAGATCTACTGTCTCTATTATTTTATGACAGACCAGCTAGATCTACTGTCTCTATTATATTATGACAGACCAGCTAGATCTACTGTCTCTATCATATTATGACAGACCAGCTCGATCTACTGTCTCATATTATGACAGAACAGCTAGATCTACTGTCTCCATTATATCATGACAGACCAGCTAGATCTACTGTCTCATTATAATATGACAGACCAGCTAGATCTACTGTCTCTATTATATTATGACAGACCAGCTAGATCTACTGTCTCTATTATAATATGACAGACCAGCTAGATCTACAGTCTCTATTATTTTATGACAGATCAGCTAGATCTACTGTCTCTATCATATTATGACAGACCAGCTAGATCTACTGTCTCTATTATAATTTGACAGACCAGCTAGATATACTGTCTCTATTATATTATGACAGACCAGCTAGATCTACTGCCTCTATTATAATATGACAGACCAGCTAGATCTACTGTCTCTATTATTCTATGACAATCCAGGTAGATCTACTGTATCTATTATATTATGACAGACCAGGTAGATCTACTGTCTCTATTATAATATGAAAGACCAGCTAGATCTACTGTCTCATATTATGACAGAACAGCTAGATATACTGTCTCCATTATAATATGACAGACCAGCTCAATCTACTGTCTCTATTATATTATGACAGACCAGGTACATCTACTGTTTCTATTATAACATGAAAGAACAGCTCGATCTACTGTCTCTATTATTTTATGACAGATCAGCTAGATCTACTGTCTCTATCATATTATGACAGACCAGCTTGATCTACTGTCTCTATTATTTTATGACAGATCAGCTAGATCTACTGTCTCTATCATATTATGACAGACCAGCTAGATCTACTGTCTCTATCATATTATGACAGACCAGCTCGATCTACTGTCTCTATTATATTATGACAGACCAGTTAGATCTACTGTCTCTATTATAATATGACAGACCAGCTAGATCTACTGTCTCATATTATGACAGAACAGCTAGATGTACTGTCTCTATTATAAAAAGACAGACCAGCTAGATCTACTGTCTCTATTCTATTATGACAGACCACCTCGATCTACTGTCTCCATTCTATTATGACAGAATAGCTAGATCTACTGTCTCTATTATAATATGAAAGACCAGCGAGATCTACTGTCTCATATTATGACAGAACAGCTAGATCTACTGTCTATATTCTATTATGACAGACCAGCTAGATGTACTGTCTCTATTATAATATGACAGACCAGCTAGATCTACTGTCTCTATTATAATATGACAGACCAGCTAGATCTACTGTCTCTATTATAATATGAAAGACCAGCTAGATCTACTGTCTCATTCTATTATGACAGACCAGCGAGATCTACTGTCTCTATTATAATATGACAGACCAGCAAAATCTACTGTCTCTATTAGATTATGACAGACCAGGTAGATCTACTGTCTCTATTCTATTATGACAGACCAGCGAGATCTACTGTCTCTATTATAATATGAAAAGACCAGCGAGATCTACTGTCTCATATTATGACAGAACAGCTAGATCTACTGTCTCTATCCTATTATGACAGACCAGCTAGATCTACTGTCTCTATTATAATATCACAGACCAGCTAGATATACTGTCTCATATTATGACAGAACAGCTAGATCTACTGTCTCTATTATAATATGACAGACCAGCTAGATCTACTGTCTCTATTAGATTATGACAGACCAGGTACATCTACTGTTTCTATTATAACATGAAAGAACAGCTCGATTTACTGTCTCTATTATTTTATGACAGATCAGCTAGATCTACTGTCTCTATCATATTATGACAGACCAGCTCGATCTACTGTCTCTATTATTTTATGACAGACCAGGTAGATCTACTGTCTCTGTCTACTGCTATATTATGACAGACCAGCTAGATCTACTGTCTCCATTATAATTTGACAGACCAGCTAGATATACTGTCTCTATTATATTATGACAGACCAGCTAGATCTACTGTTTCTATTATAACATGAAAGACCAGACCTCGATCTACTGTCTCTATTATTTTATGACAGATCAGCGAGATCTACTGTCTCTATAATATGGAAAAGACCAGCGAGATCATATTATGACAGACCAGCTAGATCTACTGTCTCTATTATTTTATGACAGACCAGGTAGATCTACTGTCTCTGTAAGTATTATGACAGACCAGCTAGATCTACTGTCTCTATTATAATATGACAGACCAGCTAGATATACTGTCTCTATTATATTATGACAGACCAGCTCGATCTACTGTCTCTATTATAATTTGACAGACCAGGTAGATCTACTGTCTCTATTATATTATGACAGATCAGCTAGATCTACTGTCTCTATCATATTATGACAGACCAGCTCGATCTACTGTCTCTATTATTTTATGACAGACCAGGTAGATCTACTGTCTCTATTATAATATGAAAAAGACCAGCAAGATCTACTGTCTCATATTATGACAGAACAGCTAGATCTACTGTCTCCATTATAATATGACAGACCAGCTGATCTACTGTCTCTATTCTATTATGACAGACCAGCGAGATCTACTGTCTCTATTATAATATGAGAGACCAGCGAAATCTACTGTCTCTATTAGATTATGACAGACCAGGTAGATCTACTGTCTCTATTCTATTATGACAGACCAGCGAGATCTACTGTCTCTATTATATGAAAGACCAGCGAGATCTACTGTCTAATATTATGACAGAACAGCTAGATCTACTGTCTCTATTCTATTATGACAGACCAGCTAGATCTACTGTCTCTATTATAATATGACAGACCAGCTAGATCTACTGTCTCTATTATAATATGACAGACCAGCTAGATCTACTGTCTCCATTATAATATGACAGACCAGCTAGATCTACTGTCTCTATTATATTATGACAGACCAGCGACATCTACTGTCTCTATTATAATATGACAGACCAGCTCGATCTACAGTCTCTATTATATTATGACAGACCAGCTAGATCTACTGTCTCTATTATAATTTGACAGACCAGCTAGATATACTGTCTCTATTATACATGACAGACCAGCTAGATCTACTGCCTCTATTATAATATGACAGACCAGCTAGATCTACTGTCTCTATTATTCTATGACAAACCAGGTAGATCTACTGTATCTATTATATTATGACAGACCAGGTAGATCTACTGTCTCTATTATAATATGAAAGACCAGCTAGATCTACTGTCTCATATTATGACAGAACAGCTAGATCTACTGTCTCCATTATAATATGACAGACCAGCCGATCTACTGTCTCTATTCTATTATGACAGACCAGCGAGATCTACTGTCTCTATTATAATATGACAGACCAGCAAGATCTACTGTCTCTACTAGATTATGACAGACCAGGTAGATCTACTGTCTCTATTCCTATTATGACAGACCAGCTAGATCTACTGTCTCTATTATAATATGAAAGACCAGCGAGATCTACTGTCTCTATTATGACAGAACAGCTAGATCTACTGTCTCTATTCTATTATGACAGACCAGCTAGATCTACTGTCTCTATTATAATATGACAGACCAGCTAGATCTACTGTCTCTATTATATTATGACAGACCAGGTAGATCTACTGTTTCTATTATAACATGAAAGAACAGCTCGATCTACTGTCTCTATTATTTTATGACAGATCAGCTAGATCTACTGTCCCTATCATATTATGACAGACCAGCTCGATCTACTGTCTCTATTATTTTATGACAGACCAGGTAGATCTACTGTCTCTGCTATATTATGACAGACCAGCTAGATCTACTGTCTCTATTATAATTTTGACAGACCAGCTAGATATACTGTCTCTATTATATTATGACAGACCAGCTAGATCTACTGTTTCTATTATAACATGAAAGACCAGCTCGATCTACTGTCTCTATTATTTATGACAGATCAGCTAGATCTACTGTCTCTATCATTTTATGACAGACCAGGTAGATCTACTGTCTCTATCATATTATGACAGACCAGCTAGATCTACTGTCTCTATTATTTTATGACAGACCAGGTAGATCTACTGTCTCTGCTATATTATGAAAGACCAGCTAGATCTACTGTCTCATATTATGACAGAACAGCTAGATCTACTGTCTCCATTATAATATGACAGACCAGCTCGATCTACTGTCTCTATTCTATTATGACAGACCAGCGAGATCTACTGTCTCATATTATGACAGACCAGCTAGATCTACTGTCTCATATTATGACAGAACAGCTAGATCTACTGTCTCTATTCTATTATGACAGACCAGCTAGATCTACTGTCTCTATTATAATATGACAGACCAGCTAGATCTACTGTCTCTATTATATTATGACAGACCAGGTACATCTACTGTTTCTATTATAACATGAAAGAACAGCTCGATCTACTGTCTCTATTATTTTATGACAGATCAGCTAGATCTACTGTCTCTATCATATTATGACAGACCAGCCGATCTACTGTCTCTATTATTTTATGACAGACCAGGTAGATCTACTGTCTCTGCTATATTATGACAGACCAGCTAGATATACTGTCTCTATTATATTATGAAAGACCAGCTAGATCTACTGTCTCTATATTATGACAGAACAGCTAGATCTACTGTCTCCATTATAATATGACAGACCAGCTCGATCTACTGTCTCTATTCTATTATGACAGACCAGCGAGATCTACTGTCTCTATTATAATATGAAAGACCAGCGAGATCTACTGTCTCATATTATGACAGAACAGCTAGATCTACTGTCTCTATTCTATTATGACAGACCAGCTAGATCTACTGTCTCTATTATAATATGACAGACCAGCTAGATCTACTGTCTCTATTATATTATGACAGACCAGGTAGATCTACTTTTTCTATTATAACATGAAAGAACAGCTCGATCTACTGTCTCTTTTATTTTATGACAGATCAGCTAGATCTACTGTCTCTATCATATTATGACAGACCAGCTCGATCTACTGTCTCTATTATTTTATGACAGACCAGGTAGATCTACTGTCTCTATTATATTATGACAGACCAGCGAGATCAACTGTCTGTGTTATAATTTGACAGACCAGCTAGATATACTGTCTCTATTATATTATGACAGACCAGCTAGATCTACTGTTTCTATTATAACATGAAAGACCAGCTCGATCTACTGTCTCTATTATTCTATGACAGACCAGGTAGATCTACTGTCTCTATCATATTATGACAGACCAGCTAGATCTACTGTCTCTATCATATTATGACAGACCAGCTCGATCTACTGTCTCATATTATGACAGAACAGCTAGATCTACTGTCTCCATTATAATATGACAGACCAGCTAGATCTACTGTCTCCATTATAATATGACAGACCAGCTAGATCTACTGTCTCTATTATATTATGACAGACCAGCGACATCTACTGTCTCTATTATAATATGACAGACCAGCTAGATCTACAGTCTCTATTATTTTATGACAGATCAGCTAGATCTACTGTCTCTATCATATTATGACAGACCAGCTAGATCTACTGTCTCTATTATAATTATGACAGACCAGCTAGATATACTGTCTCTATTATATTATGACAGACCAGCTAGATCTACTGCCTCTATTATAATATGACAGACCAGCTAGATCTACTGTCTCTATTATTCTATGACAAACCAGGTAGATCTACTGTCTCTATATTATTATGACAGACCAGGTAGATCTACTGTCTCTATTATAATATGAAAGACCAGCTAGATCTACTGTCTCATATTATGACAGAACAGCTAGATCTACTGTCTCCATTATAATATGACAGACCAGCTCGATCTACTGTCTCTATTATATTATGACAGACCAGGTACATCTACTGTTTCTATTATAACATGAAAGAACAGCTCGATCTACTGTCTCTATTATTTTATGACAGATCAGCTAGATCTACTGTCTCTATCATATTATGACAGACCAGCTTGATCTACTGTCTCTATTATTTTATGACAGATCAGCTAGATCTACTGTCTCTATCATATTATGACAGACCAGCTAGATCTACTGTCTCTATCATATTATGACAGACCAGCTAGATCTACTGTCTCTATTATATTATGACAGACCAGGTAGATCTACTGTCTCTATTATAATATGAAAGACCAGCTAGATCTACTGTCTCATATTATGACAGAACAGCTAGATCTACTGTCTCCATTATAATATGACAGACCAGCTCGATCTACTGTCTCTATTCTATTATGACAGACCAGCGAGATCTACTGTCTCTATTATAATATGACAGACCAGCAAAATCTACTGTCTCTATTAGATTATGACAGACCAGGTAGATCTACTGTCTCTATTCTATTATGACAGACCAGCGAGATCTACTGTCTCTATTATAATATGAAAGACCAGCGAGATCTACTGTCTCATATTATGACAGAACAGCTAGATCTACTGTCTCTATTCTATTATGACAGACCAGCTAGATGTACTGTCTCTATTATAATATGACAGACCAGCTAGATCTACTGTCTCTATTATATTATGGCAGACCAGGTAGATCTACTGTCTCTATTATAATATGAAAGACCAGCTAGATCTACTGTCTCATATTATGACAGACCAGCTAGATCTACTGTCTCTATTATATTATGACAGACCAGCGACATCTACTGTCTCTATTATAATATGACAGACCAGCTAGATCTACAGTCTGTATTATATTATGACAGACCAGCTAGATCTACTGTCTCTATTATAATTTGACAGACCAGCTAGATATACTGTCTCTATTATATTATGACAGACCAGCTAGATCTACTGCCTCTATTATAATTTGACAGACCAGCTAGATATACTGTCTCTATTATATTATGACAGACCAGCTAGATCTACTGCCTCTATTATAATATGACAGACCAGCTCGATCTACTGTCTCTATTCTATTATGACAGACCAGCGAGATCTACTGTCTCTATTATAATATGACAGACCAGCAAAATCTACTGTCTCTATTAGATCATGACAGACCAGGTAGATCTACTGTCTCTATTCTATTATGACAGACCAGCGAGATCTACTGTCTCTATTATAATATGAAAGACCAGCGAGATCTACTGTCTCATATTATGACAGAACAGCTAGATCTACTGTCTCTATTATATTATGACAGACCAGCTAGATCTACTGTCTCTATTATAATATGACAGACCAGCTAGATATACTGTCTCATATTATGACAGAACAGCTAGATCTACTGTCTCTATTATAATATGACAGACCAGCAAAATCTACTGTATCTATTATATTATGACAGACCAGCCAGATCTACTGTCTCTATTATAATATGACAGACCA
Source organism: Oncorhynchus keta (assembly GCF_023373465.1). Lineage (NCBI taxonomy): Eukaryota > Metazoa > Chordata > Actinopteri > Salmoniformes > Salmonidae > Oncorhynchus > Oncorhynchus keta. Next base: position 16,058 of record NW_026289331.1, read on the forward strand.
GCAAAATCTACTGTCTCTATTAGATTATGACAGACCAGGTAGATCTACTGTCTCTATTATATTATGACAGACCAGCTAGATTTACTGTCTCTATTATAATATGAAAGAGCAGCGAGATCTACTGTCTCATATTATGACAGAACAGCTAGATCTACTGTCTCTATCCTATTATGACAGACCAGCTAGATCTACTGTCTCTATTATAATATCACAGACCAGCTAGATATACTGTCTCATATTATGACAGAACAGCTAGATCTACTGTCTCTATTATAATATGACAGACCAGCTAGATCTACTGTCTCTATTATATTATGACAGACCAGGTACATCTACTGTTTCTATTATAACATGAAAGAACAGCTCGATTTACTGTCTCTATTATTTTATGACAGATCAGCTAGATCTACTGTCTCTATCATATTATGACAGACCAGCTCGATCTACTGTCTCTATTATTTTATGACAGACCAGGTAGATCTACTGTCTCTGCTATATTATGACAGACCAGCTAGATCTACTGTCTCTATTATAATTTGACAGACCAGCTAGATATACTGTCTCTATTATATTATGACAGACCAGCTAGATCTACTGTTTCTATTATAACATGAAAGACCAGCTCGATCTACTGTCTCTATTATTTTATGACAGATCAGCTAGATCTACTGTCTCTATCATATTATGACAGACCAGCTAGATCTACTGTCTCTATTATTTTATGACAGACCAGGTAGATCTACTGTCTCTGCTATATTATGACAGACCAGCTAGATCTACTGTCTCTATTATAATTTGACAGACCAGCTAGATATACTGTCTCTATTATATTATGACAGACCAGCTAGATCTACTGTCTCTATTATAATTTGACAGACCAGCTAGATCTACTGTCTCTATTATATTATGACAGACCAGCTAGATCTACTGTCTCTATTATAATATGACAGACCAGCTAGATCTACTGTCTCCATTATAATATGACAGACCAGCTAGATCTACTGTCTCTATTATATTATGACAGACCAGCGACATCTACTGTCTCTATTATAATATGACAGACCAGCTAGATCTACAGTCTCTATTATTTTATGACAGATCAGCTAGATCTACTGTCTCTATCATATTATGACAGACCAGCTAGATCTACTGTCTCTATTATAATTTGACAGACCAGCTAGATATACTGTCTCTATTATATTATGACAGACCAGCTAGATCTACTGCCTCTATTATAATATGACAGACCAGCTAGATCTACTGTCTCTATTATTCTATGACAAACCAGGTAGATCTACTGTATCTATTATATTATGACAGACCAGGTAGATCTACTGTCTCTATTATAACATGAAAGACCAGCTAGATCTACTGTCTCATATTATGACAGAACAGCTAGATCTACTGTCTCCATTATAATATGACAGACCAGCTCGATCTACTGTCTCTATTCTATTATGACAGACCAGCGAGATCTACTGTCTCTATTATAATATGACAGACCAGCAAAATCTACTGTCTCTATTAGATTATGACAGACCAGGTAGATCTACTGTCTCTATTCTATTATGACAGACCAGCGAGATCTACTGTCTCTATTATAATATGAAAGAGCAGCGAGATCTACTGTCTCATATTATGACAGAACAGCTAGATCTACTGTCTCTATCCTATTATGACAGACCAGCTAGATCTACTGTCTCTATTATAATATCACAGACCAGCTAGATATACTGTCTCATATTATGACAGAACAGCTAGATCTACTGTCTCTATTATAATATGACAGACCAGCTAGATCTACTGTCTCTATTATATTATGACAGACCAGGTACATCTACTGTTTCTATTATAACATGAAAGAACAGCTCGATTTACTGTCTCTATTATTTTATGACAGATCAGCTAGATCTACTGTCTCTATCATATTATGACAGACCAGCTCGATCTACTGTCTCTATTATTTTATGACAGACCAGGTAGATCTACTGTCTCTGCTATATTATGACAGACCAGCTAGATCTACTGTCTCTATTATAATTTGACAGACCAGCTAGATATACTGTCTCTATTATATTATGACAGACCAGCTAGATCTACTGTTTCTATTATAACATGAAAGACCAGCTCGATCTACTGTCTCTATTATTTTATGACAGATCAGATAGATCTACTGTCTCTATCATATTATGACAGACCAGCTAGATCTACTGTCTCTATTATTTTATGACAGACCAGGTAGATCTACTGTCTCTGCTATATTATGACAGACCAGCTGGATCTACTGTCTCTATTATAATTTGACAGACCAGCTAGATATACTGTCTCTATTATATTATGACAGACCAGCTAGATCTACTGTCTCTATTATAATATGACAGACCAGCTAGATCTACTGTCTCCATTATAATATGACAGACCAGCTAGATCTACTGTCTCTATTATAATATGACAGACCAGCTAGATCTACTGTCTCTATTATAATATGACAGACCAGCTAGATCTACTGTCTCTATTATATTATGACAGACCAGCTAGATCTACTGTCTCTATTATAATATGACAGACCAGCTAGATCTACTGTCTCTATTATTTTATGACAGATCAGCTAGATCTACTGTCTCTATCATATTATGACAGACCAGCTAGATCTACTGTCTCTATTATTTTATGACAGACCAGGTAGATCTACTGTCTCTGCTATATTATGACAGACCAGCTAGATCTACTGTCTCTATTATAATTTGACAGACCAGCGAGATCTACTGTCTCTATTATATTATGACAGACCAGCTAGATCTACTGTCTCTATTATAATTTGACAGACCAGCTAGATCTACTGTCTCTATTATTCTATGACAGACCAGGTAGATCTACTGTATCTATTATATTATGGCAGACCAGGTAGATCTACTGTCTCTATTATAATATGAAAGACCAGCTAGATCTACTGTCTCATATTATGACAGACCAGCTAGATCTACTGTCTCTATTATATTATGACAGACCAGCGACATCTACTGTCTCTATTATAATATGACAGACCAGCTAGATCTACAGTCTCTATTATATTATGACAGACCAGCTAGATCTACTGTCTCTATTATAATTTGACAGACCAGCTAGATATACTGTCTCTATTATATTATGACAGACCAGCTAGATCTACTGCCTCTATTATAATTTGACAGACCAGCTAGATATACTGTCTCTATTATATTATGACAGACCAGCTAGATCTACTGCCTCTATTATAATATGACAGACCAGCTCGATCTACTGTCTCTATTCTATTATGACAGACCAGCGAGATCTACTGTCTCTATTATAATATGACAGACCAGCAAAATCTACTGTCTCTATTAGATCATGACAGACCAGGTAGATCTACTGTCTCTATTCTATTATGACAGACCAGCGAGATCTACTGTCTCTATTATAATATGAAAGACCAGCGAGATCTACTGTCTCATATTATGACAGAACAGCTAGATCTACTGTCTCTATTCTATTATGACAGACCAGCTATATCTACTGTCTCTATTATAATATGACAGACCAGCTAGATATACTGTCTCATATTATGACAGAACAGCTAGATATACTGTCTCTATTATAATATGACAGACCAGCTAGATCTACTGTCTCTATTATATTATGACAGACCAGCGAGATCTACTGTCTCTATTATAATATGACAGACCAGCAAAATCTACTGTCTCTATTAGATTATGACAGACCAGGTAGATCTACTGTCTCTATTCTATTATGACAGACCAGCGAGATCTACTGTCTCTATTATAATATGAAAGAGCAGCGAGATCTACTGTCTCATATTATGACAGAACAGCTAGATCTACTGTCTCTATCCTATTATGACAGACCAGCTAGATCTACTGTCTCTATTATAATATCACAGACCAGCTAGATATACTGTCTCATATTATGACAGAACAGCTAGATCTACTGTCTCTATTATAATATGACAGACCAGCTAGATCTACTGTCTCTATTATATTATGACAGACCAGGTACATCTACTGTTTCTATTATAACATGAAAGAACAGCTCGATTTACTGTCTCTATTATTTTATGACAGATCAGCTAGATCTACTGTCTCTATCATATTATGACAGACCAGCTCGATCTACTGTCTCTATTATTTTATGACAGACCAGGTAGATCTACTGTCTCTGCTATATTATGACAGACCAGCTAGATCTACTGTCTCTATTATAATTTGACAGACCAGCTAGATATACTGTCTCTATTATATTATGACAGACCAGCTAGATCTACTGTTTCTATTATAACATGAAAGACCAGCTCGATCTACTGTCTCTATTATTTTATGACAGATCAGCTAGATCTACTGTCTCTATCATATTATGACAGACCAGCTAGATCTACTGTCTCTATTATTTTATGACAGACCAGGTAGATCTACTGTCTCTGCTATATTATGACAGACCAGCTAGATCTACTGTCTCTATTATAATTTGACAGACCAGCTAGATATACTGTCTCTATTATATTATGACAGACCAGCTAGATCTACTGTCTCTATTATAATTTGACAGACCAGCTAGATCTACTGTCTCCATTATAATATGACAGACCAGCTAGATCTACTGTCTCTATTATAATATGACAGACCAGCTAGATCTACTGTCTCCATTATAATATGACAGACCAGCTAGATCTACTGTCTCTATTATATTATGACAGACCAGCGACATCTACTGTCTCTATTATAATATGACAGACCAGCTAGATCTACAGTCTCTATTATTTTATGACAGATCAGCTAGATCTACTGTCTCTATCATATTATGACAGACCAGCTAGATCTACTGTCTCTATTATAATTTGACAGACCAGCTAGATATACTGTCTCTATTATATTATGACAGACCAGCTAGATCTACTGCCTCTATTATAATATGACAGACCAGCTAGATCTACTGTCTCTATTATTCTATGACAAACCAGGTAGATCTACTGTATCTATTATATTATGACAGACCAGGTAGATCTACTGTCTCTATTATAACATGAAAGACCAGCTAGATCTACTGTCTCATATTATGACAGAACAGCTAGATCTACTGTCTCCATTATAATATGACAGACCAGCTCGATCTACTGTCTCTATTCTATTATGACAGACCAGCGAGATCTACTGTCTCTATTATAATATGACAGACCAGCAAAATCTACTGTCTCTATTAGATTATGACAGACCAGGTAGATCTACTGTCTCTATTCTATTATGACAGACCAGCGAGATCTACTGTCTCTATTATAATATGAAAGAGCAGCGAGATCTACTGTCTCATATTATGACAGAACAGCTAGATCTACTGTCTCTATCCTATTATGACAGACCAGCTAGATCTACTGTCTCTATTATAATATCACAGACCAGCTAGATATACTGTCTCATATTATGACAGAACAGCTAGATCTACTGTCTCTATTATAATATGACAGACCAGCTAGATCTACTGTCTCTATTATATTATGACAGACCAGGTACATCTACTGTTTCTATTATAACATGAAAGAACAGCTCGATTTACTGTCTCTATTATTTTATGACAGATCAGCTAGATCTACTGTCTCTATCATATTATGACAGACCAGCTCGATCTACTGTCTCTATTATTTTATGACAGACCAGGTAGATCTACTGTCTCTGCTATATTATGACAGACCAGCTAGATCTACTGTCTCTATTATAATTTGACAGACCAGCTAGATATACTGTCTCTATTATATTATGACAGACCAGCTAGATCTACTGTTTCTATTATAACATGAAAGACCAGCTCGATCTACTGTCTCTATTATTTTATGACAGATCAGATAGATCTACTGTCTCTATCATATTATGACAGACCAGCTAGATCTACTGTCTCTATTATTTTATGACAGACCAGGTAGATCTACTGTCTCTGCTATATTATGACAGACCAGCTAGATCTACTTTCTCCATTATAATATGACAGACCAGCTAGATGTACTGTCTCTATTATATTATGACAGACCAGCTAGATCTACTGTCTCTATTATAATATGACAGACCAGCTAGATCTACTGTCTCCATTATAATATGACAGACCAGCTAGATCTACTGTCTCTATTATAATATGACAGACCAGCTAGATCTACTGTCTCCATTATAATATGACAGACCAGCTAGATCTACTGTCTCTATTATATTATGACAGACCAGCGACATCTACTGTCTCTATTATAATATGACAGACCAGCTAGATCTACAGTCTCTATTATTTTATGACAGATCAGCTAGATCTACTGTCTCTATCATATTATGACAGACCAGCTAGATCTACTGTCTCTATTATAATTTGACAGACCAGCTAGATATACTGTCTCTATTATATTATGACAGACCAGCTAGATCTACTGCATCTATTATAATATGACAGACCAGCTAGATCTACTGTCTCTATTATTCTATGACAAACCAGGTAGATCTACTGTATCTATTATATTATGACAGACCAGGTAGATCTACTGTCTCTATTATAATATGAAAGACCAGCTCGATCAACTGTCTCATATTATGACAGAACAGCTAGATCTACTGTCTCCATTATAATATGACAGACCAGCTCGATCTACTGTCTCTATTATATTATGACAGACCAGCGAGATCTACTGTCTCTATTATAATATGACAGACCAGCAAAATCTACTGTCTCTATTAGATTATGACAGACCAGGTAGATCTACTGTCTCTATTATATTATGACAGACCAGCGAGATCTACTGTCTCTATTATAATATGAAAGACCAGCGAGATCTACTGTCTCATATTATGACAGAACAGCTAGATCTACTGTCTCTATCCTATTATGACAGACCAGCTAGATCTACTGTCTCTATTATAATATCACAGACCAGCTAGATATACTGTCTCATATTATGACAGAACAGCTAGATCTACTGTCTCTATTATAATATGACAGACCAGCTAGATCTAATGTCTCTATTATATTATGACAGACCAGGTACATCTACTGTTTCTATTATAACATGAAAGAACAGCTCGATCTACTGTCTTTATTATTTTATGACAGATCAGCTAGATCTACTGTCTCTATCATATTATGACAGACCAGCTCGATCTACTGTCTCTATTATTTTATGACAGACCAGGTAGATCTACTGTCTCTATTATTTTATGACAGATCAGCTAGATCTACTGTCTCTATCATAATTTGGCAGACCAGCTAGATATACTGTCTCTATTATTTTATGACAGACCAGCTAGATCTACTGTTTCTATTATAACATGAAAGATCAGCTCAATCTACTGTCTCTATTATTTTATGACAGATCAGCTAGATCTACTGTCTCTATCATATTATGACAGACCAGCTAGATCTACTGTCTCTATTATTTTATGACAGATCAGCTAGATCTACTGTCTCTGCTATATTATGACAGACCAGCTAGATCTACTGTCTCTATTATAATTTGACAGACCAGCTAGATATACTGTCTCTATTATATTTTGACAGACCAGGTAGATCTACTGTATCTATTATATTATGACAGACCAGGTAGATCTACTGTCTCTATTATTCTATGACAGACCAGGTAGATCTACTGTATCTATTATATTATGGCAGACCAGGTAGATCTACTGTCTCTATTATAATATGAAAGACCAGCTAGATCTACTGTCTCATATTATGACAGACCAGCTAGATCTACTGTCTCTATTATATTATGACAGACCAGCGACATCTACTGTCTCTATTATAATATGACAGACCAGCTAGATCTACAGTCTCTATTATATTATGACAGACCAGCTAGATCTACTGTCTCTATTATAATTTGACAGACCAGCTAGATATACTGTCTCTATTATATTATGACAGACCAGCTAGATCTACTGCCTCTATTATAATTTGACAGACCAGCTAGATATACTGTCTCTATTATATTATGACAGACCAGCTAGATCTACTGCCTCTATTATAATATGACAGACCAGCTCGATCTACTGTCTCTATTCTATTATGACAGACCAGCGAGATCTACTGTCTCTATTATAATATGACAGACCAGCAAAATCTACTGTCTCTATTAGATCATGACAGACCAGGTAGATCTACTGTCTCTATTCTATTATGACAGACCAGCGAGATCTACTGTCTCTATTATAATATGAAAGACCAGCGAGATCTACTGTCTCATATTATGACAGAACAGATAGATCTACTGTCTCTATTCTATTATGACAGACCAGCTATATCTACTGTCTCTATTATAATATGACAGACCAGCTAGATATACTGTCTCATATTATGACAGAACAGCTAGATATACTGTCTCTATTATAATATGACAGACCAGCTAGATCTACTGTCTCTATTATATTATGACAGACCAGATAGATCTACTGTTTCTATTATAACATGAAAGAACAGCTCGATCTACTGTCTCTATTATTTTATGACAGATCAGCTAGATCTACTGTCTCTATCATATTATGACAGACCAGCTAGATCTACTGTCTCTATTATTTTATGACAGACCAGGTAGATCTACTGTCTCTGCTATATTATGACAGACCAGCCAGATCTACTGTCTCATATTATGACAGAACAGCTAGATCTACTGTCTCCATTATAATATGACAGACCAGCTCGATCTACTATCTCTATTCTATTATGACAGACCAGCGAGATCTACTGTCTCTATTATAATATGACAGACCAGCAAAATCTACTGTCTCTATTAGATTATGACAGACCAGGTAGATCTACTGTCTCTATTCTATTATGACAGACCAGCGAGATCTACTGTCTCTATTATAATATGAAAGACCAGCGAGATCTACTGTCTCATATTATGACAGATCAGCTAGATCTACTGTCTCTATCATATTATGACAGACCAGCTAGATCTACTGTCTCTATTATTTTATGACAGACCAGCTAGATCTACTGTCTCTATTATAATATGACAGACCAGCTAGATCTACTGTCTCTATTATATTATGACAGACCAGCGAGATCTACTGTCTCTATTCTATTATGACAGACCAGCGAGATCTACTGTCTCATATTATGACAGAACAGCTAGATCTACTGTCTCCATTATAATATGACAGACCAGCTCGATCTACTGTCTCTATTCTATTATGACAGACCAGCGAGATCTACTGTCTCTATTATAATATGACAGACCAGCAAAATCTACTGTCTCTATTAGATTATGACAGACCAGGTAGATCTACTGTCTCTATTCTATTATGACAGACCAGCGAGATCTACTGTCTCTATTATAATATGAAAGACCAGCGAGATCTACTGTCTCATATTATGACAGAACAGCTAGATCTACTGTCTCTATTCTATTATGACAGACCAGCTAGATCTACAGTCTCTATTATTTTATGACAGACCAGCTAGATCTACTGTCTCTATTATAATATGACAGACCAGCAAGATCTACTGTCTCATATTATGACAGAACAGCTAGATCTACTGTCTCCATTATAATATGACAGACCAGCTCGATCTACTGTCTCTATTCTATTATGACAGACCAGCGAGATCTACTGTCTCTATTATAATATGACAGACCAGCTAGATCTACTGCCTCTATTATAATATGACAGACCAGGTAGATCTACTGTCTCTATTCTATTATGACAGACCAGCGAGATCTACTGTCTCTATTATAATATGAAAGACCAGCGAGATCTACTGTCTCATATTATGACAGATCAGCTAGATCTACTGTCTCTATCATATTATGACAGACCAGCTCGATCTACTGTCTCTATTATTTTATGACAGACCAGGTAGATCTACTGTCTCTATTATAATATGAAAGACCAGCTAGATCTACTGTCTCATATCATGACAGAACAGCTAGATCTACTGTCTCCATTATAATATGACAGACCAGCTCGATCTACTGTCTCTATTCTATTATGACAGACCAGCGAGATCTACTGTCTCTATTATAATATGACAGACCAGCAAAATCTACTGTCTCTATTAGATTATGACAGACCAGGTAGATCTACTGTCTCTATTCTATTATGACAGACCAGCGAGATCTACTGTCTCTATTATAATATGAAAGACCAGCGAGATCTACTGTCTCATATTATGACAGAACAGCTAGATCTACTGTCTCTATTCTATTATGACAGACCAGCTAGATGTACTGTCTCTATTATAATATGACAGACCAGCTAGATCTACTGTCTCTATTATAATATGACAGACCAGCTAGATCTACTGTCTCCATTATAATATGACAGACCAGCTAGATCTACTGTCTCTATTATATTATGACAGACCAGCGACATCTACTGTCTCTATTATAATATGACAGACCAGCTAGATCTACTGTCTCTATTATATTATGACAGACCAGCTAGATCTACTGTCTCTATTATAATTATGACAGACCAGCTAGATCTACTGTCTCTATTCTATTATGACAGACCAGCTAGATGTACTGTCTCTATTATAATATGACAGACCAGCTAGATCTACTGTCTCTATTATAATATGACAGACCAGCTAGATCTACTGTCTCCATTATAATATGACAGACCAGCTAGATCTACTGTCTCTATTATATTATGACAGACCAGCGACATCTACTGTCTCTATTATAATATGACAGACCAGCTAGATCTACAGTCTCTATTATATTATGACAGACCAGCTAGATCTACTGTCTCTATTATAATATGAAAGACCAGCTAGATCTACTGTCTCATATTATGACAGAACAGCTAGATCTACTGTCTCCATTATAATATGACAGACCAGCTTTTTCTACTGTCTCTATTCTATTATGACAGACCAGCGAGATCTACTGTCTCTATTATAATATGACAGACCAGCAAAATCTACTGTCTCTATTAGATTATGACAGACCAGGTAGATCTACTGTCTCTATTCTATTATGACAGACCAGCGAGATCTACTGTCTCTATTATAGTATGAAAGACCAGCGAGATCTACTGTCTCATATTATGACAGAACAGCTAGATCTACTGTCTCTATTCTATTATGACAGACCAGCTAGATCTACTGTCTCTATTATAATATCACAGACCAGCTAGATATACTGTCTCATATTATGACAGAACAGCTAGATCTACTGTCTCTATTATAATATGACAGACCAGCTAGATCTACTGTCTCTATTATATTATGACAGACCAGGTACATCTACTGTTTCTATTATAACATGAAAGAACAGCTCGATCTACTGTCTCTATTATTTTATGACAGATCAGCTAGATCTACTGTCTCTATCATATTATGACAGACCAGCTCGATCTACTGTCTCTATTATTTTATGACAGACCAGGTAGATCTACTGTCTCTGCTATATTATGACAGACCAGCTAGATCTACTGTTTCTATTATAACATGAAAGGCCAGCTCGATCTACTGTCTCTATTATAATTTGACAGACCAGCTAGATATACTGTCTCTATTATATTATGACAGACCAGCTAGATCTACTGTTTCTATTATAACATGAAAGGCCAGCTCGATCTACTGTCTCTATTATTTTATGACAGATCAGCTAGATCTACTGTCTCTATCATATTATGACAGACCAGCTAGATCTACTGTCTCTATTATTTTATGACAGACCAGGTAGATCTACTGTCTCTGCTATATTATGACAGACCAGCTAGATCTACTGTCTCTATTATAATTTGACAGACCAGCTAGATATACTGTCTCTATTATATTATGACAGACCAGCTAGATCTACTGTCTCTATTATAATTTGACAGACCAGCTAGATCTACTGTCTCTATTATTCTATGACAGACCAGGTAGATCTACTGTATCTATTATATTATGACAGACCAGGTAGATCTACTGTCTCTATTATAATATGAAAGACCAGCTAGATCTACTGTCTCATATTATGACAGACCAGCTAGATCTACTGTCTCTATTATATTATGACAGACCAGCGACATCTACTGTCTCTATTATAATATGACAGACCAGCTAGATCTACAGTCTCTATTATATTATGACAGACCAGCTAGATCTACTGTCTCTATTATAATTTGACAGACCAGCTAGATATACTGTCTCTATTATATTATGACAGACCAGCTAGATCTACTGCCTCTATTATAATTTGACAGACCAGCTAGATATACTGTCTCTATTATATTATGACAGACCAGCTAGATCTACTGCCTCTATTATAATATGACAGACCAGCTCGATCTACTGTCTCTATTCTATTATGACAGACCAGCGAGATCTACTGTCTCTATTATAATATGACAGACCAGCAAAATCTACTGTCTCTATTAGATCATGACAGACCAGGTAGATCTACTGTCTCTATTCTATAATGACAGACCAGCGAGATCTACTGTCTCTATTATAATATGAAAGACCAGCGAGATCTACTGTCTCATATTATGACAGAACAGCTAGATCTACTGTCTCTATTCTATTATGACAGACCAGCTATATCTACTGTCTCTATTATAATATGACAGACCAGCTAGATATACTGTCTCATATTATGACAGAACAGCTAGATATACTGTCTCTATTATAATATGACAGACCAGCTAGATCTACTGTCTCTATTATATTATGACAGACCAGATAGATCTACTGTTTCTATTATAACATGAAAGAACAGCTCGATCTACTGTCTCTATTATTTTATGACAGATCAGCTAGATCTACTGTCTCTATCATATTATGACAGACCAGCTTTATCTACTGTCTCTATTATTTTATGACAGACCAGGTAGATCTACTGTCTCTATTATAATATGAAAGACCAGCTAGATCTACTGTCTCATATTATGACAGAACAGCTAGATCTACTGTCTCCATTATAATATGACAGACCAGCTCGATCTACTGTCTCTATTCTATTATGACAGACCAGCGAGATCTACTGTCTCTATTATAATATGACAGACCAGCAAAATCTACTGTCTCTATTAGATTATGACAGACCAGGTAGATCTACTGTCTCTATTCTATTATGACAGACCAGCGAGATCTACTGTCTCTATTATAATATGAAAGACCAGCGAGATCTACTGTCTCATATTATGACAGAACAGCTAGATCTACTGTCTCTATTCTATTCTATTATGACAGACCAGCTAGATGTACTGTCTCTATTATAATATGACAGACCAGCTAGATCTACTGCCTCTATTATAATATGACAGACCAGCTAGATCTACTGTCTCCATTATAATATGACAGACCAGCTAGATCTACTGTCTCTATTATATTATGACAGACCAGCGACATCTACTGTCTCTATTATAATATGACAGACCAGCTAGATCTACTGTCCCATTATATTATGACAGACCAGCTAGATCTACTGTCTCTATTATAATTTGACAGACCAGCTAGATATACTGTCTCTATTATATTATGACAGACCAGCTAGATCTACTGCCTCTATTATAATTTGACAGACCAGCTAGATATACTGTCTCTATTATATTATGACAGACCAGCTAGATCTACTGCCTCTATTATAATATGACAGACCAGCTCGATCTACTGTCTCTATTCTATTATGACAGACCAGCGAGATCTACTGTCTCTATTATAATATGACAGACCAGCAAAATCTACTGTCTCTATTAGATTATGACAGACCAGGTAGATCTACTGTCTCTATTCTATAATGACAGACCAGCGAGATCTACTGTCTCTATTATAATATGAAAGACCAGCGAGATCTACTGTCTCATATTATGACAGAACAGCTAGATCTACTGTCTCTATTCTATTATGACAGACCAGCTATATCTACTGTCTCTATTATAATATGACAGACCAGCTATATATACTGTCTCATATTATGACAGAACAGCTAGATATACTGTCTCTATTATAATATGACAGACCAGCTAGATCTACTGTCTCTATTATATTATGACAGACCAGATAGATCTACTGTTTCTATTATAACATGAAAGAACAGCTCGATCTACTGTCTCTATTATTTTATGACAGATCAGCTAGATCTACTGTCTCTATCATATTATGACAGACCAGCTTTATCTACTGTCTCTATTATTTTATGACAGACCAGGTAGATCTACTGTCTCTATTATAATATGAAAGACCAGCTAGATCTACTGTCTCATATTATGACAGAACAGCTAGATCTACTGTCTCCATTATAATATGACAGACCAGCTCGATCTACTGTCTCTATTCTATTATGACAGACCAGCGAGATCTACTGTCTCTATTATAATATGACAGACCAGCAAAATCTACTGTCTCTATTAGATTATGACAGACCAGGTAGATCTACTGTCTCTATTCTATTATGACAGACCAGCGAGATCTACTGTCTCTATTATAATATGAAAGACCAGCGAGATCTACTGTCTCATATTATGACAGAACAGCTAGATCTACTGTCTCTATTCTATTCTATTATGACAGACCAGCTAGATGTACTGTCTCTATTATAATATGACAGACCAGCTAGATCTACTGTCTCTATTATAATATGACAGACCAGCTAGATCTACTGTCTCCATTATAATATGACAGACCAGCTAGATCTACTGTCTCTATTATATTATGACAGACCAGCGACATCTACTGTCTCTATTATAATATGACAGACCAGCTAGATCTACTGTCTCATATGATGACAGAACAGCTAGATCTACTGTCTCTATTCTATTATGACAGACCAGCTAGATCTACTGTCTCTATTCTATTATGACAGACCAGCTAGATGTACTGTCTATATTATAATATGACAGACCAGCTAGATCTACTGTCTCTATTATAATATGACAGACCAGCTAGATCTACTGTCTCCATTATAATATGACAGACCAGCTAGATCTACTGTCTCTATTATAATATGACAGACCAGCTAGATCTACTGTCTCTATTATAATATGACAGACCAGCTAGATCTACTGTCTCTATTATATTATGACAGACCAGCTAGATCTACTGTCTCTATTATAATATGAAAGACCAGCTAGATCTACTGTCTCATATTATGACAGAACAGCTAGATCTACTGTCTCCATTATAATATGACAGACCAGCTCGATCTACTGTCTCTATTCTATTATGACAGACCAGCGAGATCTACTGTCTCTATTATAATATGACAGACCAGCAAAATCTACTGTCTCTATTAGATTATGACAGACCAGGTAGATCTACTGTCTCTATTCTATTATGACAGACCAGCTAGATCTACTGTCTCTATTATAATATGAAAGACCAGCTAGATCTACTGTCTCATATTATGACAGAACAGCTAGATCTACTGTCTCTATTCTATTATGACAGACCAGCTAGATCTACTGTCTCTATTATAATATGACAGACCAGCTAGATATACTGTCTCATATTATGACAGAACAGCTAGATCTACTGTCTCTATTATAATATGACAGACCAGCTAGATCTACTGTCTCTATTATATTATGACAGACCAGGTACATCTACTGTTTCTATTATAACATGAAAGAACAGCTCGATCTACTGTCTCTATTATTTTATGACAGATCAGCTAGATCTACTGTCTCTATCATATTATGACAGACCAGCTCGATCTACTGTCTCTATTATTTTATGACAGACCAGGTAGATCTACTGTCTCTGCTATATTATGACAGACCAGCTAGATCTACTGTCTCTATTATAATTTGACAGACCAGCTAGATATACTGTCTCTATTATATTATGACAGACCAGCTAGATCTACTGTTTCTATTATAACATGAAAGACCAGCTCGATCTACTGTCTCTATTATTTTATGACAGATCAGCTAGATCTACTGTCTCTATCATATTATGACAGACCAGCTAGATCTACTGTCTCTATCATATTATGACAGACCAGCTCGATCTACTGTCTCTATTATTTTATGACAGACCAGGTAGATCTACTGTCTCTATTATAATATGAAAGACCAGCTAGATCTACTGTCTCATATTATGACAGAACAGCTAGATCTACTGTCTCCATTATAATATGACAGACCAGCTCGATCTACTGTCTCTATTCTATTATGACAGACCAGCAAGATCTACTGTCTCTATTATAATATGACAGACCAGCAAAATCTACTGTCTCTATTAGATTATGACAGACAAGGTAGATATACTGTCTCTATTCTATTATGACAGACCAGCGAGATCTACTGTCTCTATTATAATATGAAAGACCAGCGAGATCTACTGTCTCATATTATGACAGAACAGCTAGATCTACTGTCTCTATCATATTATGACAGACCAGCTCGATCTACTGTCTCTGCTATATTATGACAGACCAGCTAGATCTACTGTCTCTATTATAATTTGACAGACCAGCTAGATATACTGTCTCTATTATATTATGACAGACCAGCTAGATCTACTGTTTCTATTATAACATGAAAGACCAGCTCGATCTACTGTCTCTATTATTTTATGACAGATCAGCTAGATCTACTGTCTCTATCATATTATGACAGACCAGCTAGATCTACTGTCTCTATTATTTATGACAGACCAGGTAGATCTACTGTCTCTATATTATGACAGACCAGCTAGATCTACTGTCTCTATTATAATTTGACAGACCAGCTAGATATACTGTCTCTATTATATTATGACAGACCAGCTAGATCTACTGTCTCTATTATAATTTGACAGACCAGCAAGATCTACTGTCTCTATTATTCTATGACAGACCAGGTAGATCTACTGTATCTATTATATTATGACAGACCAGGTAGATCTACTGTCTCTATTATAATATGAAAGACCAGCTAGATCTACTGTCTCATATTATGACAGAACAGCTAGATCTACTGTCTCTATTAGATTATGACAGACCAAGTAGATCTACTGTCTCTATTCTATTATGACAGACCAGCTCGATCTACTGTCTCTATTATATTATGACAGACCAGCGAGATCTACTGTCTCTATTATAATATGACACACCTGCAAAATCTACTGTCTCTATTAGATTATGACAGACCAGGTAGATCTACTGTCTCTATTCTATTATGACAGACCAGCGAGATCTATTGTCTCTATTATAATATGAAAGACCAGCGAGATCTACTGTCTCATATTATGACAGAACAGCTAGATCTACTGTCTCTATTCTATTATGACAGACCAGCTAGATCTACTGTCTCTATTATAATATGACAGACCAGCTAGATCTACTGTCTCTATTATATTATGACAGACCAGGTACATCTACTGTTTCTATTATAACATGAAAGAACAGCTCGATCTACTGTCTCTATTATTTTATGACAGATCAGCTAGATCTACTGTCTCTATCATATTATGACAGACCAGCTCGATCTACTGTCTCTATTATTTTATAACAGACCAGGTAGATCTACTGTCTCTGCTATATTATGACAGACCATCTAGATCTACTGTCTCTATTATAATTTGACAGACCAGCTAGATATACTGTCTCTATTATATTATGACAGACCAGCTAGATCTACTGTTTCTATTATAACATGAAAGACCAGCTCGATCTACTGTCTCTATTATTTTATGACAGATCAGCTAGATCTACTGTCTCTATCATATTATGACAGACCAGCTAGATCTACTGTCTCTATCATATTATGACAGACCAGCTAGATCTACTGTCTCTATTATATTATGACAGACCAGGTAGATCTACTGTCTCTATTATAATATGAAAGACCAGCTAGATCTACTGTCTCATATTATGACAGAACAGCTAGATCTACTGTCTCCATTATAATATGACAGACCAGCTCGATCTACTGTCTCTATTCTATTATGACAGACCAGCTAGATCTACTGTCTCTATTATAATATGACAGACCAGCAAAATCTACTGTCTCTATTAGATTATGACAGACCAGGTAGATCTACTGTCTCTATTCTATTATGACAGACCAGCGAGATCTACTGTCTCTATTATAATATGAAAGACCAGCGAGATCTACTGTCTCATATTATGACAGAACAGCTAGATCTACTGTCTCTATCATATTATGACAGACCAGCTCGATCTACTGTCTCTGCTATATTATGACAGACCAGCTAGATCTACTGTCTCTATTATAATTTGACAGACCAGCTAGATATACTGTCTCTATTATATTATGACAGACCAGCTAGATCTACTGTTTCTATTATAACATGAAAGAACAGCTCGATCTACTGTCTCTATTATTTTATGACAGATCAGCTAGATCTACTGTCTCTATCATATTATGACAGACCAGCTCGATCTACTGTCTCTATTATTTTATGACAGACCAGGTAGATCTACTGTCTCTGCTATATTATGACAGACCAGCTAGATCTACTGTCTCTATTATAATATGACAGACCAGCTAGATATACTGTCTCTATTATATTATGACAGACCAGCTAGATCTACTGTCTCTATTCTATTATGACAGACCAGCGAGATCTACTGTCTCTATTATACTATGACAGACCAGGTAGATCTACTGTATCTATTATATTATGACAGACCAGGTAGATCTACTGTCTCTATTATAATATGAAAGACGAGCTAGATCTACTGTCTCATTATTATGACAGAACAGCTAGATCTACTGTCTCCATTATAATATGACAGACCAGCTCGATCTACTGTCTCTATTATATTATGACAGACCAGCTCGATCTACTGTCTCTATTCTATTATGACAGACCAGCTCGATCTACTGTCTCTATTATAATATGACAGACCAGCAAAATCTACTGGCTCTATTAGATTATGACAGACCAGGTAGATCTACTGTCTCTATTCTATTATGACAGACCAGCGAGATCTACTGTCTCTATTATAATATGAAAGACCAGCGAGATCTACTGTCTCATATTATGACAGAACAGCTAGATCTACTGTCTCTATTATATTATGACAGACCAGCTAGATCTACTGTCTCTATTATAATATGACAGACCAGCTAGATATACTGTCTCATATTATGACAGAACAGCTAGATCTACTGTCTCTATTATAATATGACAGACCAGCTAGATTTACTGTCTCTATTATATTATGACAGACCAGGTACATCTACTGTTTCTATTATAACATGAAAGAACAGCTAGATCTACTGTCTCTATTATTTTATGAAAGACCAGCGAGATCTACTGTCTCATATTATGACAGAACAGCTAGATCTACTGTCTCTATTCTATTATGACAGACCAGCTAGATCTACTGTCTCTATTATAATATGACAGACCAGCTAGATATACTGTCTCATATTATGACAGAACAGCTAGATCTACTGTCTCTATTATAATATGACAGACCAGCTAGATTTACTGTCTCTATTATATTATGACAGACCAGGTACATCTACTGTTTCTATTATAACATGAAAGAACAGCTCGATCTACTGTCTCTATTATTTTATGACAGATCAGCTAGATCTACTGTCTCTATCATATTATGACAGACCAGCTCGATCTACTGTCTCTATTATTTTATGACAGACCAGGTAGATCTACTGTCTCTATTATATTATGACAGACCAGCTAGATCTACTGTCTCTATTATAATATGACAGACCAGCTAGATATACTGTCTCTGTTATATTATGACAGACCAGCTAGATCTACTGTTTCTATTATTTTATGAAAGACCAGCGAGATCTACTGTCTCTACTATTTTATGACAGATCAGCTAGATCTACTGTCTCTATTCATATTATGACAGACCAGCTAGATCTACTGTCTCTATTATATTATGACAGACCAGCTAGATCTACTGTCTCTATTATTTTATGACAGACCAGGTAGATCTACTGTCTCTATTATAATATGAAAGACCAGCTAGATCTACTGTCTCTATTATAATTTGACAGACCAGCTAGATCTACTGTCTCTGTTATATTATGACAGACCAGCTAGATCTACTGTCTCTATTATAACATGAAAGACCAGCTCGATCTACTGTCTCTACTATTTCATGACAGATCAGCTAGATCTACTGTCTCTATCATATTATGACAGACCAGCTAGATCTACTGTCTCTATCATATTATGACAGACCAGCTCGATCTACTGTCTCTATTATTTTATGACAGACCAGGTAGATCTACTGTCTCTATTATAATATGAAAGACCAGCTAGATCTACTGTCTCATATTATGACAGAACAGCTAGATCTACTGTCTCCATTATAATATGACAGACCAGCTCGATCTACTGTCTCTATTTCTATTATGACAGACCAGCGAGATCTACTGTCTCTATTATAATATGACAGACCAGCAAAATCTACTGTCTCTATTAGATTATGACAGACCAGGTAGATCTACTGTCTCTATTATATTATGACAGACCAGGTAGGTCTACTGTCTCTATTATAATATGAAAGACCAGCGAGATCTACTGTCTCATATTATGACAGAACAGCTAGATCTACTGTCTCTATTCTATTATGACAGACCAGCTAGATGTACTGTCTCTATTATAATATGACAGACCAGCTAGATCTACTGTCTCTATTATAATATGACAGACCAGCTAGATCTACTGTCTCCATTATAATATGACAGACCAGCTAGATCTACTGTCTCTATTATATTATGACAGACCAGCGACATCTACTGTCTCTATTATAATATGACAGACCAGCTAGATCTACAGTCTCTATTATTTTATGACAGATCAGCTAGATCTACTGTCTCTATCATATTATGACAGACCAGCTAGATATACTGTCTCTATTATATTATGACAGACCAGCTAGATCTACTGCCTCTATTATAATATGACAGACCAGCTAGATCTACTGTCTCTATTATTCTATGACAAACCAGGTAGATCTACTGTATCTATTATATTATGACAGACCAGGTAGATCTACTGTCTCTATTATAATATGAAAGACCAGCTAGATCTACTGTCTCATATTATGACAGAACAGCTAGATCTACTGTCTCCATTATAATATGACAGACCAGGTAGATCTACTGTCTCTATTCTATTATGACAGACCAGCGAGATCTACTGTCTCTATTATAATATGACAGACCAGCAAAATCTACTGTCTCTATTAGATTATGACAGACCAGGTAGATCTACTGTCTCTATTCTATTATGACAGACCAGCGAGATCTACTGTCTCTATTATAATATGAAAGACCAGCGAGATCTACTGTCTCATATTATGACAGAACAGCTAGATCTACTGTCTCTATCATATTATGACAGACCAGCTCGATCTACTGTCTCTATTATATTATGACAGACCAGCTAGATCTACTGTCTCTATTATAATATGACAGACCAGCTAGATATACTGTCTCTATTATATTATGACAGACCAGCTAGATCTACTGTCTCTATTATAATATGACAGACCAGCTAGATCTACTGTCTCTATTATTTTATGACAGATCAGCTAGATCTACTGTCTCTATCATATTATGACAGACCAGCTAGATCTACTGTCTCTATTATTTTATGACAGACCAGGTAGATCTACTGTCTCTGCTATATTATGACAGACCAGCTAGATCTACTGTCTCTATTATTTTATGACAGACCAGCTAGATCTACTGTCTCTATTATATTATGACAGACCAGCTAGATCTACTGTCTCTATTATAATTTGACAGACCAGCTAGATCTACTGTCTCTATTATTCTATGACAGACCAGGTAGATCTACTGTATCTATTATATTATGACAGACCAGGTAGATCTACTGTCTCTATTATAATATGAAAGACCAGCTAGATCTACTGTCTCATATTATGACAGAACAGCTAGATCTACTGTCTCCATTATAATATGACAGACCAGCTCGATCTACTGTCTCTATTCTATCATGACAGACCAGCTCGATCTACTGTCTCTATTATAATATGAAAGACCAGCGAGATCTACTGTCTCATATTATGACAGAACAGCTAGATCTACTGTCTCTATTCTATTATGACAGACCAGCTAGATCTACTGTCTCTTATTATAATATGACAGACCAGCTAGATATACTGTCTCATATTATGACAGAACAGCTAGATCTACTGTCTCTATTATAATATGACAGACCAGCTAGATCTACTGTCTCTATTATATTATGACAGACCAGGTACATCTACTGTTTCTATTATAACATGAAAGAACAGCTCGATCTACTGTCTCTATT
Organism: Oncorhynchus keta; assembly: GCF_023373465.1. Taxonomy (NCBI): domain Eukaryota; kingdom Metazoa; phylum Chordata; class Actinopteri; order Salmoniformes; family Salmonidae; genus Oncorhynchus; species Oncorhynchus keta. The sequence goes on from NW_026289331.1 coordinate 38,267, forward strand.
ATTTTATGACAGACCAGCTAGATCTACTGTCTCTATTATTTTATGACAGACCAGGTAGATCTACTGTCTCTGCTATATTATGACAGACCAGCTAGATCTACTGTCTCTATTATAATTTGACAGACCAGCTAGATATACTGTCTCTATTATATTATGACAGACCAGCTAGATCTACTGTTTCTATTATAACATGAAAGACCAGCTCGATCTACTGTCTCTATTATTTTATGACAGATCAGCTAGATCTACTGTCTCTATCATATTATGACAGACCAGCTCGATCTACTGTCTCTATTATTTTATGGCAGACCAGGTAGATCTACTGTCTCTGCTATATTATGACAGACCAGCTAGATCTACTGTCTCTATTATAATTTGACAGACCAGCTAGATCTACTGTCTCTATTATTCTATGACAGACCAGGTAGATCTACTGTATCTATTATATTATGACAGACCAGGTAGATCTACTGTCTCTATTATAATATGAAAGACCAGCGAGATCTACTGTCTCATATTATGACAGAACAGCTAGATCTACTGTCTCCATTATAATATGACAGACCAGCTCGATCTACTGTCTCTATTCTATTATGACAGACCAGCGAGATCTACTGTCTCTATTATAATATGACAGACCAGCAAAATCTACTGTCTCTATTAGATTATGACAGCCCAGGTAGATCTACTGTCTCTATTCTATTATGACAGACCAGCGAGATCTACTGTCTCCATTATAATATGAAAGACCAGCGAGATCTACTGTCTCATATTATGACAGAACAGCTAGATCTAATGTCTCTATTCTATTATGACAGACCAGCTAGATGTACTGTCTCTATTATAATATGACAGACCAGCTAGATCTACTGTCTCTATTATAATATGACAGACCAGCTAGATCTACTGTCTCTATTATAATATGACAGACCAGCTAGATCTACTGTCTCCATTATAATATGACAGACCAGCTAGATCTACTGTCTCTATTATATTATGACAGACCAGCTAGATCTACAGTCTCTATTATATTATGATAGACCAGCTAGATCTACTGTCTCTATTATATTATTACAGACCAGCTAGATCTACTCTCTATTATAATATGACAGACTAGCGAGATCAACTGTCTGTATTATAATTTGACAGACCAGCTAGATATACTGTCTCTATTATATTATGACAGACCAGCGAGATCTACTGTCTCATATTACGACAGAACAGCTAGATCTACTGTCTCTATTCTATTATGACAGACCAGCAAGATGTACTGTCTCTATTATAATATGGCAGACCAGCTAGATCTACTGTCTCTATTATAATATGACAGACCAGGTAGATCTACTGTCTCCATTATAATATGACAGACCAGCTAGATCTACTGTCTCTATTATATTATGACAGACCAGCGACATCTACTGTCTCTATTATAATATGACAGACCAGCTAGATCTACACTCTCTATTATATTATGACAGACCAGCTGGATCTACTGTCTCTATTATGTTATGACAGACCAGCTAGATATACTGTCTCTATTATATTATGACAGACCAGCTAGATCTACTGCCTCTATTATAATATGACAGACCAGCTAGATCTACTGTCTCTATTATTCTATGACACACCAGGTAGATCTACTGTATCTATTATATTATGACAGACCAGGTAGGTCTACTGTCTCTATTATAATATGAAAGACCAGCTAGATCTACTGTCTCATATTATGACAGAACAGCTAGATCTACTGTCTCCATTATTTTATGACAGACCAGGTAGATCTATTGTATCTATTATATTATGACCGACCAGGTAGATCTATTGTTTGTATTATAATATGACAGACCAACTAGATCTACTGTCTCTATTCTATTATGACAGACCAGCTAGATCTACTGTCTCTATTCTATTATGACAGACCAGCGAGATCTACTGTCTCTATTATAATATGAAAGACCAGCGAGATCTACTGTCTCATATTATGACAGAACAGCTAGATCTACTGTCTCTATCATATTATGACAGACCAGCTCGATCTACTGTCTCTGCTATATTATGACAGACCAGCTAGATCTACTGTCTCTATTATAATTTGACAGACCAGCTAGATATACTGTCTCTATTATATTATGACAGACCAGCTAGATCTACTGTTTCTATTATAACATGAAAGACCAGCTCAATCTACTGTCTCTATTATTTTATGACAGATCAGCTAGATCTACTGTCTCTATCATATTATGACAGACCAGCTAGATCTACTGTCTCTATTATTTTATGACAGACCAGGTAGATCTACTGTCTCTGCTATATTATGACAGACCAGCTAGATCTACTGTCTCTATTATTTTATGACAGACCAGGTAGATCTACTGTCTCTATTCTATTATGACAGACCAGCGAGATCTACTGTCTCTATTATAATTTGACAGACCAGCTAGATCTACTGTCTCTATTATTCTATGACAGACCAGGTAGATCTACTGTATCTATTATATTATGACAGACCAGGTAGATCTACTGTCTCTATTATAATATGAAAGACCAGCTAGATCTACTGTCTCATATTATGACAGAACAGCTAGATCTACTGTCTCCATTATAATATGACAGACCAGCTCGATCTACTGTCTCTATTCTATCATGACAGACCAGCTCGATCTACTGTCTCTATTATAATATGAAAGACCAGCGAGATCTACTGTCTCATATTATGACAGAACAGCTAGATCTACTGTCTCTATTCTATTATGACAGACCAGCTAGATCTACTGTCTCTTATTATAATATGACAGACCAGCTAGATATACTGTCTCATATTATGACAGAACAGCTAGATCTACTGTCTCTATTATAATATGACAGACCAGCTAGATCTACTGTCTCTATTATATTATGACAGACCAGGTAGATCTACTGTCTCTATTATAACATGAAAGAACAGCTCGATCTACTGTCTCTATTATTTTATGACAGACCAGCTCGATCTACTGTCTCTATTATTTTATGACAGACCAGGTAGATCTACTGTCTCTGCTATATTATGACAGACCAGCTAGATCTACTGTCTCTATTATAATTTGACAGACCAGCTAGATATACTGTCTCTATTATATTATGACAGACCAGCTAGATCTACTGTTTCTATTATAACATGAAAGACCAGCTCGATCTACTGTCTCTATTATTTTATGACAGATCAGCTAGATCTACTGTCTCTATCATATTATGACAGACCAGCTAGATCTACTGTCTCTATTATTTTATGACAGACCAGGTAGATCTACTGTCTCTGCTATATTATGACAGACCAGCTAGATCTACTGTCTCTATTATAATTTGACAGACCAGCTAGATCTACTGTCTCTATTATTCTATGACAGACCAGGTAGATCTACTGTATCTATTATATTATGACAGACCAGGTAGATCTACTGTCTCTATTATAATATGAAAGACCAGCTAGATCTACTGTCTCATATTATGACAGAACAGCTAGATCTACTGTCTCCATTATAATATGACAGACCAGCTCGATCTACTGTCTCTATTCTATTATGACAGACCAGCGAGATCTACTGTCTCTATTATAATATGACAGACCAGCAAAATCTACTGTCTCTATTAGATTATGACAGCCCAGGTAGATCTACTGTCTCTATTCTATTATGACAGACCAGCGAGATCTACTGTCTCCATTATAATATGAAAGACCAGCGAGATCTACTGTCTCATATTATGACAGAACAGCTAGATCTAATGTCTCTATTCTATTATGACAGACCAGCTAGATGTACTGTCTCTATTATAATATGACAGACCAGCTAGATCTACTGTCTCTATTATAATATGACAGACCAGCTAGATCTACTGTCTCTATTATAATATGACAGACCAGCTAGATCTACTGTTTCTATTATAACATGAAAGACCAGCTCAATCTACTGTCTCTATTATTTTATGACAGATCAGCTAGATCTACTGTCTCTATCATATTATGACAGACCAGCTAGATCTACTGTCTCTATTATTTTATGACAGACCAGGTAGATCTACTGTCTCTGCTATATTATGACAGACCAGCTAGATCTACTGTCTCTATTATTTTATGACAGACCAGGTAGATCTACTGTCTCTATTCTATTATGACAGACCAGCGAGATCTACTGTCTCTATTATAATTTGACAGACCAGCTAGATCTACTGTCTCTATTATTCTATGACAGACCAGGTAGATCTACTGTATCTATTATATTATGACAGACCAGGTAGATCTACTGTCTCTATTATAATATGAAAGACCAGCTAGATCTACTGTCTCATATTATGACAGAACAGCTAGATCTACTGTCTCCATTATAATATGACAGACCAGCTCGATCTACTGTCTCTATTCTATCATGACAGACCAGCTCGATCTACTGTCTCTATTATAATATGAAAGACCAGCGAGATCTACTGTCTCATATTATGACAGAACAGCTAGATCTACTGTCTCTATTCTATTATGACAGACCAGCTAGATCTACTGTCTCTTATTATAATATGACAGACCAGCTAGATATACTGTCTCATATTATGACAGAACAGCTAGATCTACTGTCTCTATTATAATATGACAGACCAGCTAGATCTACTGTCTCTATTATATTATGACAGACCAGGTACATCTACTGTTTCTATTATAACATGAAAGAACAGCTCGATCTACTGTCTCTATTATTTTATGACAGACCAGCGACATCTACTGTCTCTATTATAATATGACAGACCAGCTAGATCTACTGTCTCTGCTATATTATGACAGACCAGCTAGATCTACTGTCTCTATTATAATTTGACAGACCAGCTAGATATACTGTCTCTATTATATTATGACAGACCAGCTAGATCTACTGTTTCTATTATAACATGAAAGACCAGCTCGATCTACTGTCTCTATTATTTTATGACAGATCAGCTAGATCTACTGTCTCTATCATATTATGACAGACCAGCTAGATCTACTGTCTCTATTATTTTATGACAGACCAGGTAGATCTACTGTCTCTGCTATATTATGACAGACCAGCTAGATCTACTGTCTCTATTATAATTTGACAGACCAGCTAGATCTACTGTCTCTATTATTCTATGACAGACCAGGTAGATCTACTGTATCTATTATATTATGACAGACCAGGTAGATCTACTGTCTCTATTATAATATGAAAGACCAGCTAGATCTACTGTCTCATATTATGACAGAACAGCTAGATCTACTGTCTCCATTATAATATGACAGACCAGCTCGATCTACTGTCTCTATTCTATTATGACAGACCAGCGAGATCTACTGTCTCTATTATAATATGACAGACCAGCAAAATCTACTGTCTCTATTAGATTATGACAGCCCAGGTAGATCTACTGTCTCTATTCTATTATGACAGACCAGCGAGATCTACTGTCTCCATTATAATATGAAAGACCAGCGAGATCTACTGTCTCATATTATGACAGAACAGCTAGATCTAATGTCTCTATTCTATTATGACAGACCAGCTAGATGTACTGTCTCTATTATAATATGACAGACCAGCTAGATCTACTGTCTCTATTATAATATGACAGACCAGCTAGATCTACTGTCTCTATTATAATATGACAGACCAGCTAGATCTACTGTCTCCATTATAATATGACAGACCAGCTAGATCTACTGTCTCTATTATATTATGACAGACCAGCTAGATCTACAGTCTCTATTATATTATGATAGACCAGCTAGATCTACTGTCTCTATTATATTATTACAGACCAGCTAGATCTACTCTCTATTATAATATGACAGACTAGCGAGATCAACTGTCTGTATTATAATTTGACAGACCAGCTAGATATACTGTCTCTATTATATTATGACAGACCAGCGAGATCTACTGTTTCTATTATAATATGACAGACCAGCTCGATCTACTGTCTCTATTATAATTTGACAGACCAGCTAGATATACTGTCTCTATTATATTATGACAGACCAGCTAGATCTACTGTTTCTATTATAACATGAAAGACCAGCTCGATCTACTGTCTCTATTATTTTATGACAGATCAGCTAGATCTACTGTCTCGATCATAATTTGACAGACCAGCTAGATATTCTGTCTCTATTATATTATGACAGACCAGCTAGATCTACTGTTTCTATTATAACATGAAAGACCAGCTAGATATATTGTCTCATATTATGACAGAACAGCTAGATCTACTGTCTCTATTATAATTTGACAGACCAGCTAGATATACTGTCTCTATTATATTATGACAGACCAGCTAGATCTACTGTCTCTATTATAATTTGACAGACCAGCTAGATATACTGTCTCTATAATATTATGACAGACCAGCTAGATCTACTGTCTCTATAATTTTATGACAGATCAGCTAGATCTACTGTCTCTATTATTTTATGACAGACCAGGTAGATCTACTGTCTCTATTATAATATGAAAGACCAGCTAGATCTACTGTCTCTGCTATATTATGACAGACCAGCTAGATCTACTGTCTCTATTATAATTTGACAGACCAGCTAGATATACTGTCTCTATAATTTTATGACAGATCAGCTAGATCTACTGTCTCTATTATATTATGACAGACCAGGTAGATCTACTGTCTCTATTATAATATGAAAGACCAGCTAGATCTACTGTCTCTGCTATATTATGACAGACCAGCTAGATCTACTGTCTCTATTATAATATGAAAGACCAGGTAGATCTACTGTATCTATTATATTATGACAGACCAGGTAGATCTACTGTCTCTATTATAATATGAAAGACCAGCTAGATCTACTGTCTCATATTATGACAGAACAGCTAGATCTACTGTCTCCATTATAATATGACAGACCAGCTCGATCTACTGTCTCTATTCTATCATGACAGACCAGCTCGATCTACTGTCTCTATTATAATATGAAAGACCAGCGAGATCTACTGTCTCATATTATGACAGAACAGCTAGATCTACTGTCTCTATTCTATTATGACAGACCAGCTAGATCTACTGTCTCTTATTATAATATGACAGACCAGCTAGATATACTGTCTCATATTATGACAGAACAGCTAGATCTACTGTCTCTATTATAATATGACAGACCAGCTAGATCTACTGTCTCTATTATATTATGACAGACCAGGTACATCTACTGTTTCTATTATAACATGAAAGAACAGCTCAATCTACTGTCTCTATTATTTTATGACAGACCAGCTCGATCTACTGTCTCTATTATTTTATGACAGACCAGGTAGATCTACTGTCTCTGCTATATTATGACAGACCAGCTAGATCTACTGTCTCTATTATAATTTGACAGACCAGCTAGATATACTGTCTCTATTATATTATGACAGACCAGCTAGATCTACTGTTTCTATTATAACATGAAAGACCAGCTCGATCTACTGTCTCTATTATTTTATGACAGATCAGCTAGATCTACTGTCTCGATCATAATTTGACAGACCAGCTAGATATACTGTCTCTATTATATTAAAACAGACCAGCTATATCTACTGTCTCTATTATAATATGACAGACCAGCTAGATATACTGTCTCATATTATGACAGAACAGCTAGATCTACTGTCTCTATTATAATATGACAGACCAGCTAGATCTACTGTCTCTATTATATTATGACAGACCAGCTAGATCTACTGTCTCTATTATAATTTGACAGACCAGCTAGATATACTGTCTCTATTATATTATGACAGACCAGCTAGATCTACTGTCTCTATTATTTTATGACAGATCAGCTAGATCTACTGTCTCTATTATATTATGACAGACCAGGTAGATCTACTGTCTCTATTATAATATGAAAGACCAGCTAGATCTACTCTCTCTGCTATATTATGACAGACCAGCTAGATCTACTGTCTATTATAATTTGACAGACCAGCTAGATATACTGTCTCTATTATATTATGACAGACCAGCTAGATCTACTGTATCTATTATATTATGACAGACCAGCTAGATCTACTGTCTCTATTATAATATGAAAGACCAGCTAGATCTACTGTCTCTATTCTATTATGACAGACCAGCTAGATCTACTGTCTCTATTATAATATGAAAGACCAGGTAGATCTACTGTATCTATTATATTATGACAGACCAGGTAGATCTACTGTCTCTATTATAATATGAAAGACCAGCTAGATCTACTGTCTCATATTATGACAGAACAGCTAGATCTACTGTCTCCATTATAATATGACAGACCAGCTCGATCTACTGTCTCTATTCTATCATGACAGACCAGCTCGATCTACTGTCTCTATTATAATATGAAAGACCAGCGAGATCTACTGTCTCATATTATGACAGAACAGCTAGATCTACTGTCTCTATTCTATTATGACAGACCAGCTAGATCTACTGTCTCTTATTATAATATGACAGACCAGCTAGATATACTGTCTCATATTATGACAGAACAGCTAGATCTACTGTCTCTATTATAATATGACAGACCAGCTAGATCTACTGTCTCTATTATATTATGACAGACCAGGTACATCTACTGTTTCTATTATAACATGAAAGAACAGCTCAATCTACTGTCTCTATTATTTTATGACAGACCAGCTCGATCTACTGTCTCTATTATTTTATGACAGACCAGGTAGATCTACTGTCTCTGCTATATTATGACAGACCAGCTAGATCTACTGTCTCTATTATAATTTGACAGACCAGCTAGATATACTGTCTCTATTATATTATGACAGACCAGCTAGATCTACTGTTTCTATTATAACATGAAAGACCAGCTCGATCTACTGTCTCTATTATTTTATGACAGATCAGCTAGATCTACTGTCTCTATCATATTATGACAGACCAGCTAGATCTGTCTCTATTATAATTTGACAGACCAGCTAGATATACTGTCTCTATTATTCTATGACAGACCAGGTAGATCTACTGTATCTATTATATTATGACAGACCAGCTAGATCTACTGTCTCTATTACAATATGAAAGACCAGCTAGATCTACTGTCTCATATTATGACAGAACAGCTAGATCTACTGTCTCCATTATAATATGACAGACCAGCTCGATCTACTGTCTCTATTCTATTATGACAGACCAGCGAGATCTACTGTCTCTATTATAATATGACAGACCAGCAAAATCTAAAGTCTCTATTAGATTATGACAGACCAGGTAGATCTACTGTCTCTATTCTATTATGACAGACCAGCGAGATCTACTGTCTCCATTATAATATGAAAGACCAGCGAGATCTACTGTCTCATATTATGACAGAACAGCTAGATCTAATGTCTCTATTCTATTATGACAGACCAGCTAGATGTACTGTCTCTATTATAATATGACAGACCAGCTAGATCTACTGTCTCTATTATAATATGACAGACCAGCTAGATCTACTGTCTCTATTATAATATGACAGACCAGCTAGATCTACTGTCTCCATTATAATATGACAGACCAGCTAGATCTACTGTCTCTATTATATTATGACAGACCAGCTAGATCTACAGTCTCTATTATATTATGATAGACCAGCTAGATCTACTGTCTCTATTATATTATTACAGACCAGCTAGATCTACTCTATTATAATATGACAGACTAGCGAGATCAACTGTCTGTATTATAATTTGACAGACCAGCTAGATATACTGTCTCTATTATATTATGACAGACCAGCGAGATCTACTGTTTCTATTATAATATGACAGACCAGCTCGATCTACTGTCTCTATTATAATTTGACAGACCAGCTAGATATACTGTCTCTATTATATTATGACAGACCAGCTAGATCTACTGTTTCTATTATAACATGAAAGACCAGCTCGATCTACTGTCTCTATTATTTTATGACAGATCAGCTAGATCTACTGTCTCGATCATAATTTGACAGACCAGCTAGATATTCTGTCTCTATTATATTATGACAGACCAGCTAGATCTACTGTTTCTATTATAACATGAAAGACCAGCTAGATATACTGTCTCATATTATGACAGAACAGCTAGATCTACTGTCTCTATTATAATTTGACAGACCAGCTAGATATACTGTCTCTATTATATTATGACAGACCAGCTAGATCTACTGTCTCTATTATAATTTGACAGACCAGCTAGATATACTGTCTCTATAATATTATGACAGACCAGCTAGATCTACTGTCTCTATAATTTTATGACAGATCAGCTAGATCTACTGTCTCTATTATATTATGACAGACCAGGTAGATCTACTGTCTCTATTATAATATGAAAGACCAGCTAGATCTACTGTCTCTGCTATATTATGACAGACCAGCTAGATCTACTGTCTCTATTATAATTTGACAGACCAGCTAGATATACTGTCTCTATAATTGTATGACAGATCAGCTAGATCTACTGTCTCTATTATATTATGACAGACCAGGTAGATCTACTGTCTCTATTATAATATGAAAGACCAGCTAGATCTACTGTCTCTGCTATATTATGACAGACCAGCTAGATCTACTGTCTCTATTATAATATGAAAGACCAGCGAGATGTACTGTCTCATATTATGACAGAACAGCTAGATCTGCTGTCTCTATTCTATTATGACAGACCAGCTAGATGTACTGTCTATATTATAATATGACAGACCAGCTAGATCTACTGTCTCTATTATAATTTGACAGACCAGCTAGATATACTGTCTCTATTATAATATGACAGACCAGCTAGATCTGCTGTCTCTATTATTCTATCACAGACCAGGTAGATCTACTGTATCTATTATATTATGACAGACCAGCTAGATCTACTGTCTCTATTATAATATGAAAGACCAGCTAGATCTACTGTCTCATATTATGACAGAACAGCTAGATCTACTGTCTCCATTATAATATGACAGACCAGCTCGATCTACTGTCTCTATTCTATTATGACAGACCAGCAAAATCTACTGTCTCTATTAGATTATGACAGACCAGGTAGATCTACTGTCTATATTCTATTATGACAGACCAGCTAGATGTACTGTCTATATTATAATATGAAAGACCAGCTAGATCTACTGTCTCATATTATGACAGAACAGCTAGATCTACTGTCTCCATTATAATATGACAGACCAGCTCGATCTACTGTCTCTATTCTATCATGACAGACCAGCGAGATCTACTGTCTCTATTATAATATGAAAGACCAGCGAGATCTACTGTCTCATATTATGACAGAACAGCTAGATCTACTGTCTCTATTCTATTATGACAGACCAGCTAGATCTACTGTCTCTATTATAATATGACAGACCAGCCAGATATACTGTCTCATATTATGACAGAACAGCTAGATCTACTGTCTCTATTATAATATGACAGACCAGCTAGATCTACTGTCTCTATTATATTATGACAGACCAGGTACATCTACTGTTTCTATTATAACATGAAAGAACAGCTCGATCTACTGTCTCTATTATTTTATGACAGACCAGCTAGATCTACAGTCTCTATTATTTTATGACAGATCAGCTAGATCTACTGTCTCTATCATATTATGACAGACCAGCTAGATATACTGTCTCTATTATATTATGACAGACCAGCTAGATCTACTGCCTCTATTATAATATGACAGACCAGCTAGATCTACAGTCTCTATTATTTTATGACAGATCAGCTAGATCTACTGTCTCTATCATATTATGTCAGACCAGCTAGATATACTGTCTCTATTATATTATGACAGACCAGCTAGATCTACTGCCTCTATTATAATATGACAGACCAGCTAGATCTACTGTCTCTATTATTCTATGACAAACCAGGTAGATCTACTGTATCTATTATATTATGACAGACCAGCTCGATCTACTGTCTCTGCTATATTATGACAGACCAGCTAGATCTACTGTCTCTATTATAATTTGACAGACCAGCTAGATATACTGTCTCTATTATATTATGACAGACCAGCTATATCTACTGTTTCTATTATAACATGAAAGACCAGCTCGGTCTACTGTCTCTATTATGTTATGACAGATCAGCTAGATCTACTGTCTCTATCATATTATGACAGACCAGGTAGATCTACTGTCTCTGCTATATTATGACAGACCAGCTAGATCTACTGTCTCTATTATAATTTGACAGACCAGCTAGATATACTGTCTCTATTATATTGTGACAGACCAGCTAGATCTACTGTCTGTATTATAATTTGACAGACCAGCTAGATATACTGTCTCTATTATATTATGACAGACCAGCTAGATCTACTGTCTCATATTATGACAGAACAGCTAGATCTACTGTCTCTATTATAATATGACAGACCAGCTAGATCTACTGTCTCTATTATATTATGACAGACCAGGTACATCTACTGTTTCTATTATAACATGAAAGAACAGCTCGATCTACTGTCTCTATTATTTATGACAGACCAGCTCGATCTACTGTCTCTATTATTTTATGACAGACCAGGTAGATCTACTGTCTCTGCTATATTATGACAGACCAGCTAGATCTACTGTCTCTATTATAATATGACAGACCAGCTAGATCTACTGTCTCTATTATATTATGACAGACCAGCTAGATCTACTGTTTCTATTATAACATGAAAGACCAGCTCGATCTACTGTCTCTATTATATTATGACAGACCAGCTAGATCTACTGTCTCATATTATGACAGAACAGCTAGATCTACTGTCTCCATTATAATATGACAGACCAGCTCGATCTACTGTCTCTATTCTATTATGACAGACCAGCGAGATCTACTGTCTCTATTATAATATGACAGACCAGCAAAATCTACTGTCTCTATTAGATTATGACAGACCAGGTAGATCTACTGTCTCTATTATATTATGACAGACCAGCTAGATCTACTGCCTCTATTATAATATGACAGACCAGCTAGATCTACTGTCTCTATTATTCTATGACAGACCAGATAGATCTACTGTATCTATTATATTATGACAGACCAGGTAGATCTACTGTCTCTATTATAATATGAAAGACCAGCTAGATATACTGTCTCTATTATAATATGACAGACCAGCTAGATCTACTGTCTCTATTATAATATGACAGACCAGCTAGATATACTGTCTCATATTATGACAGAACAGCTAGATCTACTGTCTCTATTAATATGACAGACCAGCTAGATCTACTGTCTCTATTATATTATGACAGACCAGCGAGATCTACTGTCTCCATTATAATATGACAGACCAGCTAGATCTACTGTCTCTATTATATTATGACAGACCAGCTAGATCTACAGTCTCTATTATATTATGATAGACCAGCTAGATCTACTGTCTCTATTATATTATTACAGACCAGCTAGATCTACTCTCTATTATAATATGACAGACTAGCGAGATCAACTGTCTGTATTATAATTTGACAGACCAGCTAGATATACTGTCTCTATTATATTATGACAGACCAGCGAGATCTACTGTTTCTATTATAATATGACAGACCAGCTAGATATTCTGTCTCTATTATATTATGACAGACCAGCTAGATCTACTGTTTCTATTATAACATGAAAGACCAGCTAGATATACTGTCTCATATTATGACAGAACAGCTAGATCTACTGTCTCTATTATAATTTGACAGACCAGCTAGATATACTGTCTCTATTATATTATGACAGACCAGCTAGATCTACTGTCTCTATTATAATTTGACAGACCAGCTAGATATATTGTCTCTATAATATTATGACAGACCAGCTAGATCTACTGTCTCTATAATTTTATGACAGATCAGCTAGATCTACTGTCTCTATTATATTATGACAGACCAGCTAGATCTACTGTCTCTATTATAATATGAAAGACCCGCTAGATCTACTGTCTCATATTATGACAGACCAGGTAGATCTACTGTTTCTATTATAACATGAAAGAACAGCTTGATCTACTGTTTCTATTAGAACATGAAAGACCAGCTCGATCTACTGTCTCTATTATTTTATGACAGATCAGCTAGATCTACTGTCTCGATCATAATTTGACAGACCAGCTAGATATACTGTCTCTATTATATTATGACAGACCAGCTAGATCTACTGTTTCTATTATAACATGAAAGACCAGCTAGATATATTGTCTCATATTATGACAGAACAGCTAGATCTACTGTCTCTATTATAATTTGACAGACCAGCTAGATATACTGTCTCTATTATATTATGACAGACCAGCGACATCTACTGTCTCTATTATAATATGACAGACCAGCTAGATCTACCTTCTCTATTATATTATGACAGACCAGCTAGATCTACTGTCTCTATAATTTTATGACAGATCAGCTAGATCTACTGTCTCTATTATATTATGACAGACCAGGTAGATCTACTGTCTCTATTATAATATTAAAGACCAGCTAGATCTACTGTCTCTGCTATATTATGACAGACCAGCTAGATCTACTGTCTCTATTATAATTTGACAGACCAGCTAGATATACTGTCTCTATTATATTATGACAGACCAGCTAGATCTACTGTCTCTATTATAACATGAAAGACCAGCTAGATATACTGTCTCATATTATGACAGAACAGCTAGATCTACTGTCTCTATTATAATTTGACAGACCAGCTAGATATACTGTCTCTATTATATTATGACAGACCAGGTAGATCTACTGTCTCTATTATAATATGAAAGACCAGCTAGATCTACTGTCTCTGCTATATTATGACAGACCAGCTAGATCTACTGTCTCTATTATAATTTGACAGACCAGCTAGATATACTGTCTCTATAATTTTATGACAGATCAGCTAGATCTACTGTCTCTATTATATTATGACAGACCAGGTAGATCTACTGTCTCTATTATAATATGAAAGACCAGCTAGATCTACTGTCTCTGCTATATTATGACAGACCAGCTAGATCTACTGTCTCTATTATAATATGAAAGACCAGCGAGATGTACTGTCTCATATTATGACAGAACAGCTAGATCTGCTGTCTCTATTCTATTATGACAGACCAGCTAGATGTACTGTCTCT
The DNA here is from genome assembly GCF_023373465.1 of Oncorhynchus keta. Taxonomy (NCBI): domain Eukaryota; kingdom Metazoa; phylum Chordata; class Actinopteri; order Salmoniformes; family Salmonidae; genus Oncorhynchus; species Oncorhynchus keta. The sequence continues at coordinate 53,375 of NW_026289331.1, forward strand.
ATTATAATATGACAGACCAGCTTGATCTACTGTCTCTATTATATTATGACAGACCAGCAAGATCTACTGTCTCTATTATAATATGACAGACCAGCTAGATCTGCTGTCTCTATTATTCTATGACAGACCAGGTAGATCTACTGTATCTATTATATTATGACAGACCAGCTAGATCTACTGTCTCTATTATAATATGAAAGACCAGCTAGATCTACTGTCTCATATTATGACAGAACAGCTAGATCTACTGTCTCCATTATAATATGACAGACCAGCTCGATCTACTGTCTCTATTCTATTATGACAGACCAGCGAGATCTACTGTCTCTATTATAATATGACAGACCAGCAAGATCTGCTGTCTCTATTATTCTATGACAGACCAGCAAAATCTACGGTCTCTATTAGATTATGACAGACCAGGTAGATCTACTGTCTCTATTCTATTATGACAGACCAGCTAGATCTACTGTCTCCATTAGAATATGACAGACCAGCTCGATCTACTGTCTCTATTATTTTATGACAGACCAGCTAGATCTACTCTATTATAATATGACAGACTAGCGAGATCAACTGTCTGTATTATAATTTGACAGACCAGCTAGATATACTGTCTCTATTATATTATGACAGACCAGCGAGATCTACTGTTTCTATTATAATATGACAGACCAGCTCGATCTACTGTCTCTATTATAATTTGACAGACCAGCTAGATATTCTGTCTCTATTATATTATGACAGACCAGCTAGATCTACTGTTTCTATTATAACATGAAAGACCAGCTAGATATACTGTCTCATATTATGACAGAACAGCTAGATCTACTGTCTCTATTATAATTTGACAGACCAGCTAGATATACTGTCTCTATTATATTATGACAGACCAGCTAGATCTACTGTCTCTATTATAATTTGACAGACCAGCTAGATATACTGTCTCTATAATATTATGACAGACCAGCTAGATCTACTGTCTCTATAATTTTATGACAGATCAGCTAGATCTACTGTCTCTATTATATTATGACAGACCAGGTTGATCTACTGTCTCTATTATAATATGACAGACCAGCTAGATCTACTGTTTCTATTATAACATGAAAGACCAGCTAGATCTACTGTCTCTATTATAATATGACAGACCAGCTAGATCTGCTGTCTCTATTATTCTATGACAGACCAGGTAGATCTACTGTATCTAGTATATTATGACAGACCAGCTAGATCTACTGTCTCTATTATAATATGAAAGACCAGCTAGATCTACTGTCTCATATTATGACAGACCAGGTAGATCTACTGTCTCCATTATAATATGACAGACCAGCTAGATCTACTGTCTCTATTATAATATGACAGACCAGCTAGATCTACTGTCTCCATTATAATATAACAGACCAGCTAGATCTACTGTCTCTATTATATTATGACAGACCAGCGACATCTACTGTCTCTATTATAATATGACAGACCAGCTAGATCTACAGTCTCTATTATATTATGATAGACCAGCTAGATCTACTGTCTCTATTATATTATTACAGACCAGCTAGATCTACTCTCTATTATAATATGACAGACTAGCGAGATCAACTGTCTGTATTATAATTTGACAGACCAGCTAGATATACTGTCTCTATTATATTATGACAGAACAGCGAGATCTACTGTTTCTATTATAATATGACAGACCAGCTCGATCTACTGTCTCTATTATAATTTGACAGACCAGCTAGATATACTGTCTCTATTATATTATGACAGACCAGCTAGATCTACTGTTTCTATTATAACATGAAAGACCAGCTCGATCTACTGTCTCTATTATTTTATGACAGACCAGCTAGATCTACTCTCTATTATAATATGACAGACTAGCGAGATCAACTGTCTGTATTATAATTTGACAGACCAGCTAGATATACTGTCTCTATTATATTATGACAGACCAGCGAGATCTACTGTTTCTATTATAATATGACAGACCAGCTCGATCTACTGTCTCTATTATAATTTGACAGACCAGCTAGATATTCTGTCTCTATTATATTATGACAGACCAGCTAGATCTACTGTTTCTATTATAACATGAAAGACCAGCTAGATATACTGTCTCATATTATGACAGAACAGCTAGATCTACTGTCTCTATTATAATTTGACAGACCAGCTAGATATACTGTCTCTATAATTTTATGACAGATCAGCTAGATCTACTGTCTCTATTATATTATGACAGACCAGCTAGATCTACTGTTTCTATTATAACATGAAAGACCAGCTCGATCTACTGTCTCTATTATTTTATGACAGATCAGCTAGATCTACTGTCTCGATCATAATTTGACAGACCAGCTAGATATTCTGTCTCTATTATATTATGACAGACCAGCTAGATCTACTGTTTCTATTATAACATGAAAGACCAGCTAGATATACTGTCTCATATTATGACAGAACAGCTAGATCTACTGTCTCTATTATAATTTGACAGACCAGCTAGATATACTGTATCTATTATATTATGACAGACCAGCTAGATCTACTGTCTCTATTATAATTTGACAGACCAGCTAGATATACTGTCTCTATAATATTATGACAGACCAGCTAGATCTACTGTCTCTATAATTTTATGACAGATCAGCTAGATCTACTGTCTCTATTATATTATGACAGACCAGGTAGATCTACTGTCTCTATTATAATATGAAAGACCAGCTAGATCTACTCTCTCTGCTATATTATGACAGACCAGCTAGATCTACTGTCTATTATAATTTGACAGACCAGCTAGATATACTGTCTCTATTATATTATGACAGACCAGCTAGATCTACTGTATCTATTATATTATGACAGACCAGGTAGATCTACTGTCTCTATTATAATATGAAAGACCAGCTAGATCTACTGTCTCTGCTATATTATGACAGACCAGCTAGATCTACTGTCTCTATTATAATATGAAAGACCAGCGAGATGTACTGTCTCATATTATGACAGAACAGCTAGATCTGCTGTCTCTATTCTATTATGACAGACCAGCTAGATGTACTGTCTATATTATAATATGACAGACCAGCTAGATCTACTGTCTCTATTATAATATGACAGACCAGCTAGATCTACTGTCTCCATTATAATATGACAGACCAGCTAGATCTGCTGTCTCTATTATCCTATGACAGACCAGGTAGATCTACTGTATCTATTATATTATGACAGACCAGCTAGATCTACTGTCTCTATTATAATATGAAAGACCAGCTAGATCTACTGTCTCATATTATGACAGAACAGCTAGATCTACTGTCTCCATTATAATATGACAGACCAGCTCGATCTACTGTCTCTATTCTATTATGACAGACCAGCGAGATCTACTGTCTCTATTATAATATGACAGACCAGCAAAATCTACTGTCTCTATTATAATATGACAGACCAGCAAAATCTACTGTCTCTATTAGATTATGACAGACCAGGTAGATCTACTGTCTCTATTCTATTATGACAGACCAGCTAGATGTACTGTCTATATTATAATATGAAAGACCAGCTAGATCTACTGTCTCATATTATGACAGAACAGCTAGATCTACTGTCTCCATTAGAATATGACAGACCAGCTCGATCTACTGTCTCTATTCTATCATGACAGACCAGCGAGATCTACTGTCTCTATTATAATATGAAAGACCAGCGAGATCTACTGTCTCATATTATGACAGACCAGCTAGATCTACTGTCTCTATTCTATTATGACAGACCAGCTAGATCTACTGTCTCTATTATAATATGACAGACCAGCTAGATATACTGTCTCATATTATGACAGAACAGCTAGATCTACTGTCTCTATTATAATATGACAGACCAGCTAGATCTACTGTCTCTATTATATTATGACAGACCAGGTAGATCTACTGTTTCTATTATAACATGAAAGAACAGCTCGATCTACTGTCTCTATTATTTTATGACAGACCAGCTCGATCTACTGTCTCTATTATTTTATGACAGACCAGGTAGATCTACTGTCTCTGCTATATTATGACAGACCAGCTAGATCTACTGTCTCTATTATAATTTGACAGATCAGCTAGATCTACTGTCTGTATCATATTATGACAGACCAGCTAGATATACTGTCTCTATTATATTATGACAGACCAGCTAGATCTACTGTCTCTATTATAATATGACAGACCAGCTAGATCTACTGTCTCTATTATATTATGACAGACCAGGTAGATCTACTGTATCTATTATATTATGACAGACCAGGTAGATCTACTGTCTCTATTATAATATGAAAGACCAGCTAGATCTACTGTCTCATATTATGACAGAACAGCTAGATCTACTGTCTCTATTCTATTATGACAGACCAGCTGGATCTACTGTCTCTCTATTATAATATGAAAGACCAGCGAGATCTACTGTCTCATATTATGACAGAACAGCTAGATCTACTGTCTCTATTCTATTATGACAGACCAGCTAGATGTACTGTCTCTATTATAATATGACAGACCAGCTAGATCTACTGTCTCTATTATAATATGACAGACCAGCTAGATATACTGTCTCATATTATGACAGATCAGCTAGATCTACTGTCTCTATTATAATATGACAGACCAGCTAGATCTACTGACTCTATTATATTATGACAGACCAGGTAGATCTACTGTCTCTATTATAACATGAAAGAACAGCTCGATCTACTGTCTCTATTATTTTATGACAGACCAGCTCGATCTACTGTCTCTATTATTTTATGACAGACCAGGTAGATCTACTGTCTCTGCTATATTATGACAGACCAGCTAGATCTACTGTCTCTATTATAACATGATAGACCAGCTAGATCTACTGTCTGTATCATATTATGACAGACCAGCTAGATATACTGTCTCTATTATATTATGACAGACCAGCTAGATCTACTGTCTCTATTATAATATGACAGACCAGCTAGATCTACTGTCTCTATTATTCTATGACAGACCAGGTAGATCTACTGTATCTATTATATTATGACAGACCAGGTAGATCTACTGTCTCTATTATAACATGAAAGACCAGCTAGATCTACTGTCTCATATTATGACAGAACAGCTAGATCTACTGTCTCTATTCTATTATGACAGACCAGCGAGATCTACTGTCTCTATTATAATATGACAGACCAGCAAAATCTACTGTCTCTATTAGATAATGACAGACCAGGTAGATTTACTGTCTGTATTCTATTATGACAGACCAGCGAGATCTACTGTCTCTATTATAATATGAAAGACCAGCGAGATCTACTGTCTCATATTATGACAGAACAGCTAGATCTAATGTCTCTATTCTATTATGACAGACCAGCTAGATGTACTGTCTCTATTATAATATGACAGACCAGCTAGATCTACTGTCTCTATTATAATATGACAGACCAGCTAGATCTACTGTCTCCATTATAATATAACAGACCAGCTAGATCTACTGTCTCTATTATATTATGACAGACCAGCGACATCTACTGTCTCTATTATAATATGACAGACCAGCTAGATCTACAGTCTCTATTATATTATGATAGACCAGCTAGATCTACTGTCTCTATTATATTATTACAGACCAGCTAGATCTACTCTCTATTATAATATGACAGGCTAGCGAGATCAACTGTCTGTATTATAATTTGACAGACCAGCTAGATATACTGTCTCTATTATATTATGACAGACCAGCGAGATCTACTGTTTCTATTATAATATGACAGACCAGCTCGATCTACTGTCTCTATTATAATTTGACAGACCAGCTAGATATTCTGTCTCTATTATATTATGACAGACCAGCTAGATCTACTGTTTCTATTATAACATGAAAGACCAGCTAGATATACTGTCTCATATTATGACAGAACAGCTAGATCTACTGTCTCTATTATAATATGACAGACCAGCTAGATCTACTGTCTCTATTACATTATGACAGACCAGCGACATCTACTGTCTCTATTATAATATGACAGACCAGCTAGATCTACTGTCTCTATTATATTATGACAGACCAGCTAGATCTACTGTCTCTATAATTTTATGACAGATCAGCTAGATCTACTGTCTCTATTATATTATGACAGACCAGGTAGATCTACTGTCTCTATTATAATATTAAAGACCAGCTAGATCTACTGTCTCTGCTATATTATGACAGACCAGCTAGATCTACTGTCTCTATTATAATATGACAGACCAGCAAAATCTACTGTCTCTATTAGATTATGACAGACCAGGTAGATCTACTGTCTCTATTCTATTATGACAGACCAGCTAGATGTACTGTCTATATTATAATATGAAAGACCAGCTAGATCTACTGTCTCATATTATGACAGAACAGCTAGATCTACTGTCTCCATTATAATATTACAGACCAGCTCGATCTACTGTCTCTATTCTATCATGACAGACCAGCGGAGATCTACTGTCTCTATTATAATATGAAAGACCAGCGAGATCTACTGTCTCATATTATGACAGAACAGCTAGATCTACTGTCTCTATTCTATTATGACAGACCAGCTAGATCTACTGTCTCTATTATAATATGACAGACCAGCTAGATATACTGTCTCATATTATGACAGAACAGCTAGATCTACTGTCTCTATTATATTATGACAGACCAGCTAGATCTACTGTCTCTATTATATTATGACAGACCAGGTACATCTACTGTTTCTATTATAACATGAAAGAACAGCTCGATCTACTGTCTCTATTATTTTATGACAGACCAGCTCGATCTACTGTCTCTATTATTTTATGACAGACCAGGTAGATCTACTGTCTCTGCTATATTATGACAGACCAGCTAGATCTACTGTCTCTATTATAATTTGACAGATCAGCTAGATCTACTGTCTGTATCATATTATGACAGACCAGCTAGATATACTGTCTCTATTATATTATGACAGACCAGCTAGATCTACTGTCTCTATTATAATATGACAGACCAGCTAGATCTACTGTCTCTATTATTCTATGACAGACCAGGTAGATCTACTGTATCTATTATATTATGACAGACCAGGTAGATCTACTGTCTCTATTATAACATGAAAGACCAGCTAGATCTACTGTCTCATATTATGACAGAACAGCTAGATCTACTGTCTCTATTCTATTATGACAGACCAGCGAGATCTACTGTCTCTATTATAATATGACAGACCAGCAAAATCTACTGTCTCTATTAGATTATGACAGACCAGGTAGATCTACTGTCTCTATTCTATTATGACAGACCAGCGAGATCTACTGTCTCTATTATAATATGAAAGACCAGCGAGATCTACTGTCTCATATTATGACAGAACAGCTAGATCTAATGTCTCTATTCTATTATGACAGACCAGCTAGATGTACTGTCTCTATTATAATATGACAGACCAGCTAGATCTACTGTCTCTATTATAATATGACAGACCAGCTAGATCTACTGTCTCCATTATAATATAACAGACCAGCTAGATCTACTGTCTCTATTATATTATGACAGACCAGCGACATCTACTGTCTCTATTATAATATGACAGACCAGCTAGATCTACAGTCTCTATTATATTATGATAGACCAGCTAGATCTACTGTCTCTATTATATTATTACAGACCAGCTAGATCTACTCTCTATTATAATATGACAGGCTAGCGAGATCAACTGTCTGTATTATAATTTGACAGACCAGCTAGATATACTGTCTCTATTATATTATGACAGACCAGCGAGATCTACTGTTTCTATTATAATATGACAGACCAGCTCGATCTACTGTCTCTATTATAATTTGACAGACCAGCTAGATATTCTGTCTCTATTATATTATGACAGACCAGCTAGATCTACTGTTTCTATTATAACATGAAAGACCAGCTAGATATACTGTCTCATATTATGACAGAACAGCTAGATCTACTGTCTCTATTATAATTTGACAGACCAGCTAGATATACTGTCTCTATTATATTATGACAGACCAGCTAGATCTACTGTCTCTATTATAATTTGACAGACCAGCTAGATATACTGTCTCTATTATATTATGACAGACCAGCTAGATCTACTGTCTCTATAATTTTATGACAGATCAGCTAGATCTACTGTCTCTATTATATTATGACAGACCAGGTAGATCTACTGTCTCTATTATAATATGAAAGACCAGCTAGATCTACTGTCTCTGCTATATTATGACAGACCAGCTAGATCTACTGTCTCTATTATAATATGACAGACCAGCAAAATCTACTGTCTCTATTAGATTATGACAGACCAGGTAGATCTACTGTCTCTATTCTATTATGACAGACCAGCTAGATGTACTGTCTATATTATAATATGAAAGACCAGCTAGATCTACTGTCTCATATTATGACAGAACAGCTAGATCTACTGTCTCCATTATAATATTACAGACCAGCTCGATCTACTGTCTCTATTCTATCATGACAGACCAGCGAGATCTACTGTCTCTATTATAATATGAAAGACCAGCGAGATCTACTGTCTCATATTATGACAGAACAGCTAGATCTACTGTCTCTATTCTATTATGACAGACCAGCTAGATCTACTGTCTCTATTATAATATGACAGACCAGCTAGATATACTGTCTCATATTATGACAGAACAGCTAGATCTACTGTCTCTATTATATTATGACAGACCAGCTAGATCTACTGTCTCTATTATATTATGACAGACCAGGTACATCTACTGTTTCTATTATAACATGAAAGAACAGCTCGATCTACTGTCTCTATTATTTTATGACAGACCAGCTCGATCTACTGTCTCTATTATTTTATGACAGACCAGGTAGATCTACTGTCTCTGCTATATTATGACAGACCAGCTAGATCTACTGTCTCTATTATAATTTGACAGATCAGCTAGATCTACTGTCTCTATCATATTATGACAGACCAGCTAGATATACTGTCTCTATTATATTATGACAGACCAGCTAGATCTACTGTCTCTATTATAATATGACAGACCAGCTAGATCTACTGTCTCTATTATTCTATGACAGACCAGTTAGATCTACTGTATCTATTATATTATGACAGACCAGGTAGATCTACTGTCTCTATTATAATATGAAAGACCAGCTAGATCTACTGTCTCATATTATGACAGAACAGCTAGATCTACTGTCTCCCATTATAATATGACAGACCAGCTCGATCTACTGTCTCTATTCTATTATGACAGACCAGCGAGATCTACTGTCTCTATTATAATATGACAGACCAGCAAAATCTACTGTCTCTATTAGATTATGACAGACCAGGTAGATCTACTGTCTCTATTCTATTATGACAGACCAGCGAGATCTACTGTCTCTATTATAATATGAAAGACCAGCGAGATCTACTGTCTCATATTATGACAGAACAGCTAGATCTAATGTCTCTATTCTATTATGACAGACCAGCTAGATGTACTGTCTCTATTATAATATGACAGACCAGCTCGATCTACTGTCTCTATTATAATTTGACAGACCAGCTAGATATACTGTCTCTATTATATTATGACAGACCAGCTAGATCTACTGTTTCTATTATAACATGACAGACCAGCTCGATCTACTGTCTCTATTATTTTATGACAGACCAGCTAGATCTACTCTCTATTATAATATGACAGACTAGCGAGATCAACTGTCTGTATTATAATTTGACAGACCAGCTAGATATACTGTCTCTATTATATTATGACAGACCAGCGAGATCTACTGTTTCTATTATAATATGACAGACCAGCTCGATCTACTGTCTCTATTATAATTTGACAGACCAGCTAGATATTCTGTCTCTATTATATTATGACAGACCAGCTAGATCTACTGTTTCTATTATAACATGAAAGACCAGCTAGATATACTGTCTCATATTATGACAGAACAGCTAGATCTACTGTCTCTATTATAATTTGACAGACCAGCTAGATATACTGTCTCTATTATATTATGACAGACCAGCTAGATCTACTGTCTCTATTATAATTTGACAGACCAGCTAGATATACTGTCTCTATTATATTATGACAGACCAGCTAGATCTACTGTCTCTATAATTTTATGACAGATCAGCTAGATCTACTGTCTCTATTATATTATGACAGACCAGGTAGATCTACTGTCTCTATTATAATATGAAAGACCAGCTAGATCTACTGTCTCTGCTATATTATGACAGACCAGCTAGATCTACTGTCTCCATTATAATATGACAGACCAGCTCGATCTACAGTCTCTATTCTATAATGACAGACCAGCGAGATCTACTGTCTCTATTATAATATGACAGACCAGCAAAATCTGCTGTCTCTATTAGATTATGACAGACCAGGTAGATCTACTGTCTCTATTATATTATGACAGACCAGCTAGATGTACTGTCTCTATTATAAAATGACAGACGAGCTAGATCTACTGTCTCTACTATATTATGACAGACCAGCAAGATCTACTGTCTCCATTATAATATGACAGACCAGCTCGATCTACTGTCTCTATTCTATTATGACAGACCAGCGAGATCTACTGTCTCTATTATAATATGACAGACCAGCAAAATCTACTGTCTCTATTAGATTATGACAGACCAGGTAGATCTACTGTCTCTATTATATTATGACAGACCAGCTAGATGTACTGTCTCTATTATAAAATGACAGACCAGCTTGATCTACTGTCTCTACTATATTATGACAGACCAGCAAGATCTACTGTCTCTATTATAATATGAAAGACCAGCGAGATCTACTGTCTCATATTATGACAGAACAGCTAGATCTACTGTCTCTATTCTATTATGACAGACCAGCAAGATGTACTGTCTCTATTATAATATGACAGACCACCTAGATCTACTGTCTCTATTATAATATGACAGACCAGCTAGATCTACTGTCTCCATTATAACATGATAGACCAGCTAGATCTACAGTCTCTATTATTTTATGACAGACCAGCTAGATCTACTGTCTCTATTATAATATGACAGACCAGCTAGATCAACTGTCTGTATTATAATATGACAGACCAGCTAGATCTAATGTCTCTATTATAATGTGACAGACCAGCTAGATCTACTGTCTCTATTCTATTATGACAGACCAGCTAGATCTACTGTCCCCATTATAATATGACAGACCAGCTAGATCTACTGTCTCTATTATAATATGACAGACCAGCTAGATATACTGTCTCATATTATGACAGAACAGCTAGATCTACTGTTTCTATTATAATATGACAGACCAGCTAGATCTACTGTCTCTATTATATTATGAAATAACAGCTCCATCTACTGTCTCTATTATTTTATGACAGATCAGCTAGATCTACTGTCCCTATCATATTATGACAGACCAGCTCGATCTACTGTCTCTATTATTTTATGACAGACCAGGTAGATCTACTGTCTCTGCTATATTATGACAGACCAGCTAGATCTACTGTCTCTATTATAATGTGACAGACCAGCTAGATATACTGTCTCTATTATAATATGACAGACCAGCTCGATCTACTGTCTCTATTATAATATGAAAGACCAGCGAGATCTACTGTCTCATATTATGACAGAACAGCTAGATCTACTGTCTCTATTCTATTATGACAGACCAGCTAGATGTACTGTCTCTATTATTCTATGACAGACCAGGTAGATCTACTGTATCTATTATATTATGACAGACCAGGTAGATCTACTGTCTCTGCTATATTATGACAGACCAGCTAGATCTACTGTCTCTATTATAATTTGACAGACCAGCTAGATATACTGTCTCTATTCTATTATGACAGACCAGCGAGATCTACTGTCTCTATTATAATATGACAGACCAGCAAAATCTACTGTCTCTATTAGATTATGACAGACCAGGTAGATCTACTGTCTCTATTATATTATGACAGACCAGCTAGATGTACTGTCTCTATTATAAAATGACAGACCAGCTTGATCTACTGTCTCTACTATATTATGAGAGACCAGCAAGATCTACTGTCTCTATTATAATATGAAAGACCAGCGAGATCTACTGTCTCATATTATGACAGAACAGCTAGATCTACTGTCTCTATTCTATTATGACAGACCAGCTAGATGTACTGTCTCTATTATAATATGACAGACCAGCTAGATCTACTGTCTCTATTATAACATGACAGACCAGCTAGATCTACTGTCTCCATTATAACATGATAGACCAGCTAGATCTACAGTCTCTATTATTTTATGACAGACCAGCTAGATCTACTGTCTCTATTATAATATGACAGACCAGCTAGATCAACTGTCTGTATTATAATATGACAGACCAGCTAGATCTAATGTCTCTATTATAATGTGACAGACCAGCTAGATCTACTGTCTCTATTATTTTTATGACAGACCAGGTAGATCTACTGTCTCTGCTATATTATGACAGACCAGCTAGATCTACTGTCTCTATTATAATATGACAGACCAGCTCGATCTACTGTCTCTATTATATTATGACAGACCAGCGACATCTACTGTCTCTATTATATGACAGACCAGCTAGATCTACTGTCTCCATTATAACATGATAGACCAGCTAGATCTACAGTCTCTAATATTTTATGACAGACCAGCTAGATCTACTGTCTCTATTATAATATGACAGACCAGCTAGATCAACTGTCTCTATTCTATTATGACAGACCAGCTAGATCTACTGTCCCCATTATAATATGACAGACCAGCTAGATCTACTGTCTCATATTATGACAGAACAGCTCGATCTACTGTCTCTATTATAATGTGACAGACCAGCTAGATCTACTGTCTCTATCATATTATGACAGACCAGCTCGATCTACTGTCTCTATTATTTTATGACAGACCAGGTAGATCTACTGTCTCTGCTATATTATGACAGAACAGCTAGATCTACTGTCTCTATTATAATTTGACAGACCAGCTAGATATACTGTCTCTATTATAATATGACAGACCAGCTAGATCTACTGTTTCTATTATAACATGAAAGACCAGCTCGATCTACTGTCTCTATTATTTTATGACAGATCAGCTAGATCTACTGTCTCTATCATATTATGACTGACCAGCTAGATCTACTGTCTCTATTATTTTATGACAGACCAGGTAGATCTACTGTCTCTGCTATATTATGACAGACCAGCTAGATCTACTGTCTCTATTATAATTTGACAGACCAGCTAGATATACTGTCTCTATTATATTATGACAGACCAGCTAGATCTACTGTCTCCATTATAATATGACAGCCCAGCAAAATCTGCTGTCTCTATTAGATTATGACAGACCAGGTAGATCTACTGTCTCTATTCTATTATGACAGACCAGCGAGATCTACTGTCTCTATTATAATATGACAGACCAGCAAAATCTACTGTCTCTATTAGATTATGACAGACCAGGTAGATCTACTGTCTATATTATATTATGACAGACTAGCTAGATGTACTGTCTCTATTATAAAATGACAGACCAGCAAGATCTACTGTCTCTATTATAATATGAAAGACCAGCGAGACCTACTGTCTCATATTATGACAGAACAGCTAGATCTACTGTCTCTATTCTATTATGACAGACCAGCTAGATGTACTGTCAATATTATAATATGACAGACCAGCTAGATCTACTGTCTCTATTATTTTATGACAGACCAGCTAGATCTACTGTCTCTATTATAATGTGACAGACCAGCTAGATATACTGTCTCTATTATATTATGACAGACCAGCTAGATCTACTGTTTCTATTATAACATGAAAGACCAGCTCGATCTACTGTCTCTATTATTTTATGACAGATCAGCTAGATCTACTGTCTCTGCTATATTATGACAGACCAGCTCGATCTACTGTCTCTATTATTTTATGACAGATCAGCTAGATCTACTGTCTCTATTCTATTATGACAGACCAGCGAGATCTACTGGCTCTATTATAATATGACAGACCAGCAAAATCTACTGTCTCTATTAGATTATGACAGACCAGGTAGATCTACTGTCTCATATTATGACAGAACAGCTAGATCTACTGTCTCTATTCTATTATGACAGACCAGCGAGATCTACTGTCTCATATTATGACAGAACAGCTAGATCTACTGTCTCTATTCTATTATGACAGACCAGCTAGATGTACTGTCTCTATTATAATATGACAGACCAGCTAGATCTACTGTCTCTATTATAATATGACAGACCAGCTAGATCTACTGTCTAAATTATAATATGACAGACCAGCTAGATCTACTGTCTCTATTATATTATGACAGACCAGCGACATCTACTGTCTCTATTATAATATGACAGACCAGCTAGATATACAGTCTCTATTATATTATGACAGACCAGCTAGATCTACTGTGTCCATTATAATATGATAGACCAGCTAGATCTACTGTCTCTATTGTATTATGACAGACCAGCTAGATCTACTGTCTCTATTATAATATGACAGACCAGCGAGTTCAACTGTCTGTATTATAATATGACAGACCAGCTAGATATACTGTCTCTATTATATTATGACAGACCAGCTAGATCTACTGTTTCTATTATAACATGAAAGACCAGCTCGATCTACTGTCTCAATTATTTTATGACAGATCAGCTAGATCTACTGTCTCTATCATAATTTGACAGACCAGCTAGATATAATGTCTCTATTATATTATGACAGACCAGCTAGATCTACTGTTTCTATTATAACATGAAAGACCAGCTCGATCTACTGTCTCTATTATTTTATGACAGATCAGCTAGATCTACTGTCTCTGCTATATTATGACAGACCAGCTAGATCTACTGTCTCTATTATAATTTGACAGACCAGCTAGATATACTGTCTCTATTATATTATGACAGACCAGCTAGATCTACTGTCTCTATTATTCTATGACAGACCAGGTAGATCGACTGTATCTATTATATTATGACAGACCAGGTAGATCTACTGTCTCTATTATAATATGAAAGACCAGCTAGATCTACTGTCTCATATTATGACAGAACAGCTAGATCTACTGTCTCTATTCTATTATGACAGACCAGCTAGATGTACTGTCTCTATTATAATATGACAGACCAGCTAGATCTACTGTCTCTATTATATTATGAGAGACCAGCGACATCTACTGTGTCCATTATAATATGATAGACCAGCTAAATCTACTGTCTCTATTCTATTATGACAGACCAGCTAGATGTACTGTCTCTATTATAAAATGACAGACCAGCAAGATCTACTGTCTCTATTATAATATGAAAGACCAGCGAGACCTACTGTCTCATATTATGACAGAACAGCTAGATCTACTGTCTCTATTCTATTATGACAGACCAGCTAGATGTACTGTCTCTATTATAATATGACAGACCAGCTAGATCTACTGTCTCTATTATAATATGACAGACCAGCTAGATCTACCGTCTCCATTATAACATGATAGACCAGCTAGATCTACAGTCTCTATTATTTTATGACAGACCAGCTAGATCTACTGTCTCTATTATAATATGACAGACCAGCTAGATCAACTGTCTGTATTATAATATGACAGACCAGCTAGATCTAATGTCTCTATTATAATGTGACAGACCAGCTAGATCTACTGTCTCTATTCTATTATGACAGACCAGCTAGATCTACTGTCCCCATTATAATATGACAGACCAGCTAGATCTACTGTCTCTATTATAATATGACAGACCAGCTAGATATACTGTCTCATATTATGACAGAACAGCTAGATCTACTGTCTCTATTATAATATGACAGACCAGCTAGATCTACTGTCTCTATTATATTATGAAAGAACAGCTCGATCTACTGTCTCTATTATTTTATGACAGATCAGCTAGATCTACTGTCCTATCATATTATGACAGACCAGTTCAATCTACTGTCTCTATTATTTTATGACAGACCAGGTAGATCTACTGTCTCTGCTATATTATGACAGACCAGCTAGATCTACTGTCTCTATTATAATGTGACAGACCAGCTAGATATACTGTCTCTATTATAAAATGACAGACCAGCTCGATCTACTGTCTCTATTATAATATGAAAGACCAGCGAGATCTACTGTCTCATATTATGACAGAACAGCTAGATCTACTGTCTCTATTCTATTATGACAGACCAGCTAGATCTACTGTCTCTATTATTTTATGACAGACCAGGTAAATCTACTGTCTCTATCATATTATGACAGACCAGCTCGATCTACTGTCTCTATTATTTTATGACAGACCAGGTAGATCTACTGTCTCTGCTATATTATAACAGACCAGCTAGATATACTGTCTCTATTATAATGTGACAGACCAGCTAGATATACTGTCTCTATTATATTATGACAGACCAGCTAGATCTACTGTTTCTATTATAACATGAAAGACCAGCTCGATCTACTGTCTCTATTATTTTATGACAGATCAGCTAGATCTACTGTCTCTATTCTATTATGACAGACCAGCGAGATCTACTGGCTCTATTATAATATGACAGACCAGCAAAATCTACTGTCTCTATTAGATTATGACAGACCAGGTAGATCTACTGTCTCATATTATGACAGAACAGCTAGATCTACTGTCTCTATTCTATTATGACAGACCAGCGAGATCTACTGTCTCATATTATGACAGAACAGCTAGATCTACTGTCTCTATTCTATTATGACAGACCAGCTAGATGTACTGTCTCTATTATAATATGACAGACCAGCTAGATCTACTGTCTCTATTATAATATGACAAACCAGCTAGATCTACTGTCTAAATTATAATATGACAGACCAGCTAGATCTACTGTCTCTATTATATTATGACAGACCAGCGACATCTACTGTCTCTATTATAATATGACAGACCAGCTAGATATACAGTCTCTATTATATTATGACAGACCAGCTAGATCTACTGTGTCCATTATAATATGATAGACCAGCTAGATCTACTGTCTCTATTGTATTATGACAGACCAGCTAGATCTACTGTCTCTATTATAATATGACAGACCAGCGAGTTCAACTGTCTGTATTATAATATGACAGACCAGCTAGATATACTGTCTCTATTATATTATGACAGACCAGCTAGATCTACTGTTTCTATTATAACATGAAAGACCAGCTCGATCTACTGTCTCAATTATTTTATGACAGATCAGCTAGATCTACTGTCTCTATCATAATTTGACAGACCAGCTAGATATAATGTCTCTATTATATTATGACAGACCAGCTAGATCTACTGTTTCTATTATAACATGAAAGACCAGCTCGATCTACTGTCTCTATTATTTTATGACAGATCAGCTAGATCTACTGTCTCTGCTATATTATGACAGACCAGCTAGATCTACTGTCTCTATTATAATTTGACAGACCAGCTAGATATACTGTCTCTATTATATTATGACAGACCAGCTAGAACTACTGTCTCTATTATTCTATGACAGACCAGGTAGATCGACTGTATCTATTATATTATGACAGACCAGGTAGATCTACTGTCTCTATTATAATATGAAAGACCAGCTAGATCTACTGTCTCATATTATGACAGAACAGCTAGATCTACTGTCTCTATTCTATTATGACAGACCAGCTAGATGTACTGTCTCTATTATAATATGACAGACCAACTAGATCTACTGTCTCTATTATATTATGACAGACCAGCGACATCTACTGTGTCCATTATAATATGATAGACCAGCTAAATCTACTGTCTCTATTATATTATGACAGACCAGCTAGATCTACTGTCTCTATTATAATATGACAGACCAGCTAGATCTACTGTCTCTATTATAATATGACAGACCAGCGAGATCTACTATCTCTATTCTATTATGACAGACCAGCTAGATCTACTGTCTCTATTATATTATGACAGACCAGCGACATCTACTGTCTCTATTATAATATGACAGACCAGCTAGATCTACAGTCTCTATTATATTATGACAGACCAGCTAGATCTACTGTGTCCATTATAATATGATAGACCAGCTAGATCTACTATCTCTATTGTATTATGACAGACCAGCTAGATCTACTGTCTCTATTATAATATGACAGACCAGCGAGTTCAACTGTCTGTATTATAATATGACAGACCAGCTAGATATACTGTCTCTATTATATTATGACAGACCAGCTAGATCTACTGTGTCCATTATAATATGATAGACCAGCTAGATCTACTGTCTCTATTGTATTATGACAGACCAGCTAGATCTACTGTCTCTATTATAATATGACAGACCAGCGAGTTCAACTGTCTGTATTATAATATGACAGACCAGCTAGATATACTGTCTCTATTATATTATGACAGACCAGCTAGATCTACTGTTTCTATTATAACATGAAAGACCAGCTCGATCTACTGTCTCAATTATTTTATGACAGATCAGCTAGATCTACTGTCTCTATCATAATTTGACAGACCAGCTAGATATAATGTCTCTATTATATTATGACAGACCAGCTAGATCTACTGTTTCTATTATAACATGAAAGACCAGCTCGATCTACTGTCTCTATTATTTTATGACAGATCGGCTAGATCTACTGTCTCTGCTATATTATGACAGACCAGCTAGATCTACTGTCTCTATTATAATTTGACAGACCAGCTAGATATACTGTCTCTATTATATTATGACAGACCAGCTAGATCTACTGTCTCTATTATTCTATGACAGACCAGGTAGATCGACTGTATCTATTATATTATGACAGACCAGGTAGATCTACTGTCTCTATTATAATATGAAAGACCAGCTAGATCTACTGTCTCATATTATGACAGAACAGCTAGATCTACTGTCTCTATTCTATTATGACAGACCAGCTAGATGTACTGTCTCTATTATAATATGACAGACCAACTAGATCTACTGTCTCTATTATATTATGACAGACCAGCGACATCTACTGTGTCCATTATAATATGATAGACCAGCTAAATCTACTGTCTCTATTATATTATGACAGACCAGCTAGATCTACTGTCTCTATTATAATATGACAGACCAGCTAGATCTACTGTCTCTATTATAATATGACAGACCAGCGAGATCTACTATCTCTATTCTATTATGACAGACCAGCTAGATCTACTGTCTCTATTATATTATGACAGACCAGCGACATCTACTGTCTCTATTATAATATGACAGACCAGCTAGATCTACAGTCTCTATTATATTATGACAGACCAGCTAGATCTACTGTGTCCATTATAATATGATAGACCAGCTAGATCTACTATCTCTATTGTATTATGACAGACCAGCTAGATCTACTGTCTCTATTATAATATGACAGACCAGCGAGTTCAACTGTCTGTATTATAATATGACAGACCAGCTAGATATACTGTCTCTATTATATTATGACAGACCAGCTAGATCTACTGTTTCTATTATAACATGAAAGACCAGCTCGATCTACTGTCTCAATTATTTTATGACAGATCAGCTAGATCTACTGTCTCTATCATAATTTGACAGACCAGCTAGATATAATGTCTCTATTATATTATGACAGACCAGCTAGATCTACTGTTTCTATTATAACATGAAAGACCAGCTCGATCTACTGTCTCTATTATTTTATGACAGATCAGCTAGATTATTATTATCTACTGTCTCTGCTATATTATGACAGACCAGCTAGATCTACTGTCTCTATTATAATTTGACAGACCAGCTAGATATACTGCCTCTATTATATTATGACAGACCAGCTAGATCTACTGTCTCTATTATTCTATGACAGACCAGGTAGATCGACTGTATCTATTATATTATGACAGACCAGGTAGATCTATTGTCTCTATTATAATATGAAAGACCAGCTAGATCTACTGTCTCATATTATGACAGAACAGCTAGATCTACTGTCTCTATTCTATTATGACAGACCAGCTAGATGTACTGTCTCTATTATAATATGACAGACCAGCTAGATCTACTGTCTCTATTATATTATGACAGACCAGCGACATCTACTGTGTCCATTATAATATGATAGACCAGCTAAATCTACTGTCTCTATTATATTATGACAGACCAGCTAGATCTACTGTCTCTATTATAATATGACAGACCAGCGAGATCTACTATCTCTATTCTATTATGACAGACCAGCGAGTTCAACTGTCTGTATTATAATATGACAGACCAGCTAGATATACTGTCTCTATTATATTATGACAGACCAGCTAGATCTACTGTTTCTATTATAACATGAAAGACCAGCTCGATCTACTGTCTCAATTATTTTATGACAGATCAGCTAGATCTACTGTCTCTATCATAATTTGACAGACCAGCTAGATATAATGTCTCTATTATATTATGACAGACCAGCTAGATCTACTGTTTCTATTATAACATGAAAGACCAGCTCGATCTACTGTCTCTATTATTTTATGACAGATCAGCTAGATCTACTGTCTCTGCTATATTATGACAGACCAGCTAGATCTACTGTCTCTATTATAATTTGACAGACCAGCTAGATATACTGTCTCTATTATATTATGACAGACCAGCTAGATCTACTGTCTCTATTATTCTATGACAGACCAGGTAGATCTACTGTATCTATTATATTATGACAGAACAGGTAGATCTACTGTCTCTATTATAATATGAAAGACCAGCTAGATCTACTGTCTCATATTATGACAGAACAGCTAGATCTACTGTCTCTATTCTATTATGACAGACCAGCTAGATGTACTGTCTCTATTATAATATGACAGACCAGCTAGATCTACTGTCTCTATTATATTATGACAGACCAGCGACATCTACTGTGTCCATTATAATATGATAGACCAGCTAAATCTACTGTCTGTATTATAATATGACAGACCAGCTAGATCTACTGTCTCTATTATAATATGACAGACCAGCTAGATCTACTATCTCTATTCTATTATGACAGACCAGCTAGATCTACTGTCTCATATTATGACAGAACAGCTAGATCTACTGTCTCCATTATAATATGACAGACCAGCTCGATCTACTGTCTCTATTATATTATGACAGACCAGCTAGATCTACTGTCTCTATTATTCTATGACAGACCAGGTAGATCTACTGTATCTATTATATTATGACAGACCAGGTAGATCTACTGTCTCTATTATAATATGAAAGACCAGCTAGATCTACTGTCTCATATTATGACAGAACAGCTAGATCTACTGTCTCTATTCTATTATCACAGAACAGCTAGATCTACTGTCTCCATTATAATATGACAGACCAGCTAGATGTACTGTCTCTATTATATTATGACAGACCAGCGACATCTACTGTGTCCATTATAATATGATAGACCAGCTAAATCTACTGTCTGTATTATAATATGACAGACCAGCTCGATCTACTGTCTCTATTATAATGTGACAGACCAGCTAGATCTACTATCTCTATTCTATTATGACAGACCAGCTAGATCTACTGTCTCATATTATGACAGAACAGCTCAATCTACTGTCTCTATTATTTTATGACAGACCAGCTCGATCTACTGTCTCTGCTATATTATGACAGACCAGCTAGATCTACTGTCTCTATTATATTATGACAGACCAGCTAGATCTACTATCTCTATTCTTTTATGACAGATCAGCTAGATCTACTGTTTCTATTCTATTATGACAGACCAGCGAGATCTACTGGCTCTATTATAATATGACAGACCAGCAAAATCTACTGTCTCTATTAGATTATGACAGAACAGCTAGATCTACTGTCTCTATTCTATTATGACAGACCAGCTAGATGTACTGTCTCTATTATAATATGACAGACCAGCTAGATATACTGTCTCTATTATAATATGACAGACCAGCTAGATCTACTGTCTAAATTATAATATGACAGACCAGCTAGATCTACTGTCTCTATTATATTATGACAGACCAGCGACATCTACTGTCTCTATTATAATATGACAGACCAGCTAGATCTACAGTCTCTATTATATTATGACAGACCAGCTAGATCTACTGTGTCCATTATAATATGATAGACCAGCTAGATCTACTGTCTCTGTTGTATTATGACAGACCAGCTAGATCTACTGTCTCATATTATGACAGAACAGCTAGATCTACTGTCTCCACTATAATATGACAGACCAGCTCGATCTACTGTCTCTATTATATTATGACAGACCAGCGACATCTACTGTGTCCATTATAATATGATAGACCAGCTAAATCTACTGTCTCTATTATATTATGACAGACCAGCTAGATCTACTGTCTCTATTATAATATGACAGACCAGCTAGATCTACTGTCTCTATTATAATATGACAGACCAGCGAGATCTACTATCTCTATTCTATTATGACAGACCAGCTAGATCTACTGTCTCTATTATATTATGACAGACCAGCGACATCTACTGTCTCTATTATAATATGACAGACCAGCTAGATCTACAGTCTCTATTATATTATGACAGACCAGCTAGATCTACTGTGTCCATTATAATATGATAGACCAGCTAGATCTACTGTCTCTATTGTATTATGACAGACCAGCTAGATCTACTGTCTCTATTATAATATGACAGACCAGCGAGTTCAACTGTCTGTATTATAATATGACAGACCAGCTAGATATACTGTCTCTATTATATTATGACAGACCAGCTAGATCTACTGTTTCTATTATAACATGAAAGACCAGCTCGATCTACTGTCTCAATTATTTTATGACAGATCAGCTAGATTATTATTATCTACTGTCTCTGCTATATTATGACAGACCAGCTAGATCTACTGTCTCTATTATAATTTGACAGACCAGCTAGATATACTGTCTCTATTATATTATGACAGACCAGCTAGATCTACTGTCTCTATTATTCTATGACAGACCAGGTAGATCGACTGTATCTATTATATTATGACAGACCAGCGAGTTCAACTGTCTGTATTATAATATGACAGACCAGCTAGATATACTGGCTCTATTATATTATGACAGACCAGCTAGATCTACTGTTTCTATTATAACATGAAAGACCAGCTCGATCTACTGTCTCAATTATTTTATGACAGATCAGCTAGATCTACTGACTCTATCATAATTTGACAGACCAGCTAGATATAATGTCTCTATTATATTATGACAGACCAGCTAGATCTACTGTTTCTATTATAACATGAAAGACCAGCTCGATCTACTGTCTCTATTATTTTATGACAGATCAGCTAGATCTACTGTCTCTGCTATATTATGACAGACCAGCTAGATCTACTGTCTCTATTATAATTTGACAGACCAGCTAGATATACTGTCTCTATTATATTATGACAGACCAGCTAGATCTACTGTCTCTATTATTCTATGACAGACCAGGTAGATCTACTGTATCTATTATATTATGACAGACCAGCTAGATCTACTGTTTCTATTATAACATGAAAGACCAGCTCGATCTACTGTCTCATATTATGACAGAACAGCTAGATCTACTGTCTCTATTCTATTATGACAGACCAGCTAGATGTACTGTCTCTATTATAATATGACAGACCAGCTAGATCTACTGTCTCTATTATATTATGACAGACCAGCGACATCTACTGTGTCCATTATAATATGATAGACCAGCTAAATCTACTGTCTCTATTATATTATGACAGACCAGCTAGATCTACTGTCTCTATTATAATATGACAGACCAGCTAGATCTACTATCTCTATTCTATTATGACAGACCAGCTAGATCTACTGTCTCTACTATATTATGACAGACCAGCAAGATCTACTGTCTCTATTATAATATGACAGACCAGCTCGATCTACTGTCTCTATTATATTATGACAGACCAGCTAGATCTACTGTTTCTATTATAACATGAAAGACCAGCTCGATCTACTGTCTCTATTATTTTATGACAGATCAGCTAGATCTACTGTTTCTATTCTATTATGACAGACCAGCGAGATCTACTGGCTCTATTATAATATGACAGACCAGCAAAATCTACTGTCTCTATTAGATTATGACAGACCAGGTAGATCTACTGTCTCTATTCTATTATGACAGACCAGCGAGATCTACTGTCTCTATTATAATATGAAAGACCAGCGAGATCTACTGTCTCATATTATGACAGAACAGCTAGATCTACTGTCTCTATTCTATTATGACAGACCAGCTAGATGTACTGTCTCTATTATAATATGACAGACCAGCTAGATATACTGTCTCTATTATAATATGACAGACCAGCTAGATCTACTGTCTAAATTATAATATGACAGACCAGCTAGATCTACTGTCTCTATTATATTATGACAGACCAGCGACATCTACTGTCTCTATTATAATATGACAGACCAGCTAGATCTACAGTCTCTATTATATTATGACAGACCAGCTAGATCTACTGTGTCCATTATAATATGATAGACCAGCTAGATCTACTGTCTCTATTGTATTATGACAGACCAGCGAGATCTACTATCTCTATTCTATTATGACAGACCAGCTAGATCTACTGTCTCATATTATGACAGAACAGCTAGATCTACTGTCTCCATTATAATATGACAGACCAGCTCGATCTACTGTCTCTATTATATTATGACAGACCAGCTAGATCTACTGTTTCTATTATAACATGAAAGACCAGCTCGATCTACTGTCTCTATTATTTTATGACAGACCAGCTAGATCTACTGTTTATATTCTATTATGACAGACCAGCGAGATCTACTGGCTCTATTATAATATGACAGACCAGCAAAATCTACTGTCTCTATTAGATTATGACAGACCAGGTAGATCTACTGTCTCTATTCTATTATGACAGACCAGCGAGATCTACTGTCTCTATTATAATATGAAAGACCAGCGAGATCTACTGTCTCATATTATGACAGAACAGCTAGATCTACTGTCTCTATTCTATTATGACAGACCAGCTAGATGTACTGTCTCTATTATAATATGACAGACCAGCTAGATATACTGTCTCTATTATAATATGACAGACCAGCTAGATCTACTGTCTAAATTATAATATGACAGACCAGCTAGATCTACTGTCTCTATTATATTATGACAGACCAGCGACATCTACTGTCTCTATTATAATATGACAGACCAGCTAGATCTACAGTCTCTATTATATTATGACAGACCAGCTAGATCTACTGTGTCCATTATAATATGATAGACCAGCTAGATCTACTGTCTCTATTGTATTATGACAGACCAGCGAGATCTACTATCTCTATTCTATTATGACAGACCAGCTAGATCTACTGTCTCATATTATGACAGAACAGCTAGATCTACTGTCTCCATTATAATATGACAGACCAGCTCGATCTACTGTCTCTATTATATTATGACAGACCAGCTAGATCTACTGTTTCTATTATAACATGAAAGACCAGCTCGATCTACTGTCTCTATTATTTTATGACAGATCAGCTAGATCTACTGTTTCTATTCTATTATGACAGACCAGCGAGATCTACTGGCTCTATTATAATATGACAGACCAGCAAAATCTACTGTCTCTATTAGATTATGACAGACCAGGTAGATCTACTGTCTCTATTCTATTATGACAGACCAGCGAGATCTACTGTCTCTATTATAATATGAAAGACCAGCGAGATCTACTGTCTCATATTATGACAGAACAGCTAGATCTACTGTCTCTATTCTATTATGACAGACCAGCTAGATGTACTGTCTCTATTATAATATGACAGACCAGCTAGATATACTGTCTCTATTATAATATGACAGACCAGCTAGATCTACTGTCTAAATTATAATATGACAGACCAGCTAGATCTACTGTCTCTATTATATTATGACAGACCAGCGACATCTACTGTCTCTATTATAATATGACAGACCAGCTAGATCTACAGTCTCTATTATATTATGACAGACCAGCTAGATCTACTGTGTCCATTATAATATGATAGACCAGCTAGATCTACTGTCTCTGTTGTATTATGACAGACCAGCTAGATCTACTGTCTCATATTATGACAGAACAGCTAGATCTACTGTCTCCACTATAATATGACAGACCAGCTCGATCTACTGTCTCTATTATATTATGACAGACCAGCGACATCTACTGTGTCCATTATAATATGATAGACCAGCTAAATCTACTGTCTCTATTATATTATGACAGACCAGCTAGATCTACTGTCTCTATTATAATATGACAGACCAGCTAGATCTACTGTCTCTATTATAATATGACAGACCAGCGAGATCTACTATCTCTATTCTATTATGACAGACCAGCTAGATCTACTGTCTCTATTATATTATGACAGACCAGCGACATCTACTGTCTCTATTATAATATGACAGACCAGCTAGATCTACAGTCTCTATTATATTATGACAGACCAGCTAGATCTACTGTGTCCATTATAATATGATAGACCAGCTAGATCTACTGTCTCTATTGTATTATGACAGACCAGCTAGATCTACTGTCTCTATTATAATATGACAGACCAGCGAGTTCAACTGTCTGTATTATAATATGACAGACCAGCTAGATATACTGTCTCTATTATATTATGACAGACCAGCTAGATCTACTGTTTCTATTATAACATGAAAGACCAGCTCGATCTACTGTCTCAATTATTTTTATGACAGATCAGCTAGATCTACTGTCTCTATCATAATTTGACAGACCAGCTAGATATAATGTCTCTATTATATTATGACAGACCAGCTAGATCTACTGTTTCTATTATAACATGAAAGACCAGCTCGATCTACTGTCTCTATTATTTTATGACAGATCAGCTAGATATTATCTACTGTCTCTGCTATATTATGACAGACCAGCTAGATCTACTGTCTCTATTATAATTTGACAGACCAGCTAGATATACTGTCTCTATTATATTATGACAGACCAGCTAGATCTACTGTCTCTATTATTCTATGACAGACCAGGTAGATCGACTGTATCTATTATATTATGACAGACCAGGTAGATCTATTGTCTCTATTATAATATGAAAGACCAGCTAGATCTACTGTCTCATATTATGACAGAACAGCTAGATCTACTGTCTCTATTCTATTATGACAGACCAGCTAGATGTACTGTCTCTATTATAATATGACAGACCAGCTAGATCTACTGTCTCTATTATATTATGACAGACCAGCGACATCTACTGTGTCCATTATAATATGATAGACCAGCTAAATCTACTGTCTCTATTATATTATGACAGACCAGCTAGATCTACTGTCTCTATTATAATATGACAGACCAGCGAGATCTACTATCTCTATTCTATTATGACAGACCAGCTAGATCTACTGTCTCATATTATGACAGAACAGCTAGATCTACTGTCTCCATTATAATATGACAGACCAGCTCGATCTACTGTCTCATATTATGACAGAACAGCTAGATCTACTGTTTCTATTATAACATGAAAGACCAGCTCGATCTACTGTCTCTATTATTTTTATGACAGATCAGCTAGATCTACTGTTTCTATTCTATTATGACAGACCAGCGAGATCTACTGGCTCTATTATAATATGACAGACCAGCAAAATCTACTGTCTCTATTAGATTATGACAGACCAGGTAGATCTACTGTCTCTATTCTATTATGACAGACCAGCGAGATCTACTGTCTCTATTATAATATGAAAGACCAGCGAGATCTACTGTCTCATATTATGACAGAACAGCTAGATCTACTGTCTCCACTATAATATGACAGACCAGCTAGATCTACTGTCTAAATTATAATATGACAGACCAGCTAGATCTACTGTCTCTATTATATTATGACAGACCAGCGACATCTACTGTCTCTATTATAATATGACAGACCAGCTAGATCTACAGTCTCTATTATATTATGACAGACCAGCTAGATCTACTGTGTCCATTATAATATGATAGACCAGCTAGATCTACTGTCTCTATTGTATTATGACAGACCAGCTAGATCTACTGTCATATTATGACAGAACAGCTAGATCTACTGTCTCCACTATAATATGACAGACCAGCTCGATCTACTGTCTCTATTCTATTATGACAGACCAGCGAGATCTACTGTCTCTATTATAATATGACAGACCAGCAAAATCTACTGTCTCTATTAGATTATGACAGACCAGGTAGATCTACTGTCTCTATTCTATTATGACAGACCAGCGAGATCTACTGTCTCTATTATAATATGAAAGACCAGCGAGATCTACTGTCTCATATTATGACAGAACAGCTAGATCTACTGTCTCTATTATATTATGACAGACCAGCTTGATGTACTGTCTCTATTATAATATGACAGACCAGCTAGATCTACTGTCTCCATTATAATATGACAGACCAGCTCGATCTACTGTCTCTATTATAATTTGACAGACCAGCTAGATATACTGTCTCTATTATATTATGACAGACCAGCTAGATCTACTGTTTCTATTATAACATGAAAGACCAGCTAGATCTACTGTCTCTATTATTTTATGACAGATCAGCTAGATCTACTGTCTCTATCAAAATGTGACAGACCAGCTAGATATACTGGCTCTATTATATTATGACAGACCAGCTAGATCTACTGTTTCTATCATAACATGAAAGACCAGCTCGATCTACTGTCTCTATTATTTTATGACAGATCAGCTAGATCTACTGTCTCTGCTATATTATGACAGACCAGCTAGATCTACTGTTTCTATTATAACATGAAAGAACAGCTCAATCTACTGTCTCTATTATTTTATGACAGATCAGCGAGATCTACTGTCTCTATCATATTATGACAGACCAGCTCGATCTACTGTCCCCATTATAATATGACAGACCAGCTAGATCTACTGTCTCTATTATAATATGACAGACCAGCTCGATATACTGTCTCATATTATGACAGAACAGCTAGATCTACTGTCTCTATTATATTATGACAGACCAGGTAGATCTACTGTTTCTATTATAACATGAAAGAACAGCTCAATCTACTGTCTCTATTATTTTATGACAGATCAGCTAGATCTACTGTCTCTATCATATTATGACAGACCAGCTCGGTCTACTGTCTCTATTATTTTATGACAGACCAGGTAGATCTACTGTCTCTGCTATATTATGACAGACCAGCTAGATCTACTGTCTCTATTATAATTTGACAGACCAGATAGATATAATGTCTCTATTATATTATGACAGACCAGCTAGATCTACTGTTTCTATTATAACATGAAAGACCAGCTCGATCTACTGTCTCTATCATATTATGACAGACCAGCTCCATCTACTGTCTCTATTATTTTATGACAGACCAGGTAGATCTACTGTCTCTGCTATATTATGACAGACCAGCTAGATATACTGTCTCTATTATATTATGACAGACCAGCTAGATCTACTGTCTCTATCATATTATGACAGACCAGCTAGATCTACTGTCTCTATTATTTTATGACAGACCAGGTAGATCTACTGTCTCTATTCTATTATGACAGACCAGCGAGATCTACTGTCTCTATTATAATATGACAGACCAGCAAAATCTACTGTCTCTGTTAGATTATGACAGACCAGGTAGATCTACTGTCTCTATTATATTATGACAGACCAGCGACATCTACTGTCTCTATTATAATATGACAGACCAGCTAGATCTACAGTCTCTATTATATTATGACAGACCAGCTAGATCTACTGTGTCCATTATAATATGATAGACCAGCTAGATCTACTGTCTCTATTGTATTATGACAGACCAGCTAGATCTACTGTCTCATATTATGACAGAACAGCTAGATCTATTGTCTCCACTATAATATGACAGACCAGCTCGATCTACTGTCTCTATTCTATTATGACAGACCAGCGAGATCTACTGTCTCTATTATGATATGACAGACCAGCAAAATCTACTGTCTCTATTAGATTATGACAGACCAGGTAGATCTACTGTCTCTATTCTATTATGACAGACCAGCGAGATCTACTGTCTCTATTATAATATGAAAGACCAGCGAGATCTACTGTCTCATATTATGACAGAACAGCTAGATCTACTGTCTCTATTCTATTATGACAGACCAGCTTGATGTACTGTCTCTATTATAATATGACAGACCAGCTAGATCTACTGTCTCCATTATAATATGACAGACCAGCTCGATCTACTGTCTCTATTATAATTTGACAGACCAGCTAGATATACTGTCTCTATTATATTATGACAGACCAGCTAGGTCTACTGTTTCTATTATAACATGAAAGACCAGCTCGATCTACTGTCTCTATTATTTTATGACAGATCAGCTAGATCTACTGTCTCTATCATAATTTGACAGACCAGCTAGATATACTGTCTCTATTATATTATGACAGACCAGCTAGATCTACTGTTTCTATCATAACATGAAAGACCAGCTCGATCTACTGTCTCTATTATTTTATGACAGATCAGCTAGATCTACTGTCTCTGCTATATTATGACAGACCAGCTAGATCTACTGTTTCTATAATAACATGAAAGAACAGCTCAATCTACTGTCTCTATTATTTTATGACAGATCAGCGAGATCTACTGTCTCTATCATATTATGACAGACCAGCTCGATCTACTGTCCCCATTATAATATGACAGACCAGCTAGATCTACTGTCTCTATTATAATATGACAGACCAGCTCGATATACTGTCTCATATTATGACAGAACAGCTAGATCTACTGTCTCTATTATATTATGACAGACCAGGTAGATCTACTGTTTCTATTATAACATGAAAGAACAGCTCAATCTACTGTCTCTATTATTTTATGACAGATCAGCTAGATCTACTGTCTCTATCATATTATGACAGACCAGCTCGGTCTACTGTCTCTATTATAATTTGACAGACCAGATAGATATACTGTCTCTATTATATTATGACAGACCAGCTAGATCTACTGTTTCTATTATAACATGAAAGACCAGCTCGATCTACTGTCTCTATCATATTATGACAGACCAGCTCCATCTACTGTCTCTATTATTTTATGACAGACCAGGTAGATCTACTGTCTCTGCTATATTATGACAGACCAGCTAGATATACTGTCTCTATTATATTATGACAGACCAGCTAGATCTACTGTCTCTATCATATTATGACAGACCGGCTAGATCTACTGTCTCTATTATTTTATGACAGACCAGGTAGATCTACTGTCTCTATTCTATTATAACAGACCAGCGAGATCTACTGTCTCTATTATAATATGACAGACCAGCAAAATCTACTGTCTCTATTAGATTATGACAGACCAGCTAGATGTACTGTCTCTATTATAAAATGACAGACCAGCTTGATCTACTGTCTATATTATATTATGACAGACCAGCAAGATCTACTGTCTCTATTATAATATGAAAGACCAGCGAGATCTACTGTCTCATATTATGACAGAACAGCTAGATCTACTGTCTCTTTTCTATTATGACAGACCAGCTAGATGTACTGTCTCTATTATAATATGACAGACCAGCTAGATCTACTGTCTCTATTATAATATGACAGACCAGCTAGATCTACTGTCTCCATTATCATATGACAGACCAGCTAGATCTACTGTCTCTATTATATTATGACAGACCAGCGACATCTACTGTCTCTATTATAATATGACAGACCAGCTAGATCTACAGTCTCTATTATATTATGACAGACCAGCTAGATCTACTGTGTCCATTATAATATGATAGACCAGCTAGATCTACTGTCTCTATTATATTATGACAGACCAGCTAGATCTACTGTCTCTATTATAATATGACAGACCAGCGAGATCAACTGTCTGTATTATAATATGACAGACCAGCTCGATCTACTGTCTCTATTATAATTTGACAGACCAGCTAGATATACTCTCTCTATTATATTATGACAGACCAGCTAGATCTACTGTTTCTATTATAACATGAAAGACCAGCTCGATCTACTGTCTCTATTATTTTATGACAGATCAGCTAGATCTACTGTCTCTATCATAATTTGACAGAACAGCTAGATATACTGTCTCTATTATATTATGACAGACCAGCTAGATCTACTGTTTCTATCATAACATGAAAGACCAGCTCGATCTACTGTCTCTATTATTTTATGACAGATCAGCTAGATCTACTGTCTCTGCTATATTATGACATACCAGCTAGATCTACTGTTTCTATTATAACATGAAAGAACAGCTCGATCTACTGTCTCTATTATTTTATGACAGATCAGCTAGATCTACTGTCTCTATCATATTATGACAGACCAGCTCGATCTACTGTCTCTATTATTTTATGACAGACCAGCTAGATCTACAGTCTCTATTATAATTTGACAGACCAGATAGATATACTGTCTCTATTATATTATGACAGACCAGCTAGATCTACTGTTTCTATTATAACATGAAAGACCAGCTCGATCTACTGTCTCTATCATATTATGACAGACCAGCTCCATCTACTGTCTCTATTATTTTATGACAGACCAGGTATATCTACTGTCTCTGCTATATTATGACAGACCAGCTAGATATACTGTCTCTATTATATTATGACAGACCAGCTAGATCTACTGTCTCTATCATATTATGACAGACCAGCTAGATCTACTGTCTCTATTATTTTATGACAGACCAGGTAGATCTACTGTCTCTATTCTATTATGACAGACCAGCGAGATCTAATGTCTCTATTATAATGTGACAGACCAGCTAGATCTACTGTCTCTATTATAATATGAAAGACCAGCTAGATGTACTGTCTCTATTCTATTATGACAGACCAGCTAGATGTACTGTCTCTATTATAATATGACAGACCAGCTAGATCTACTGTCTCTATTATAATATGACAGACCAGCTAGATCTACTGTCTCCATTATAATATGACAGACCAGCTAGATCTACTGTCTCTATTATATTATGACAGACCAGCTAGATCTACTGTCTCTATTATAATATGACAGACCAGCTAGATCTACTGTCTCTATTATATTATGACAGACCAGCTAGATCTACTGTGTCCATTATAATATGATAGACCAGCTAGATCTACTGTCTCTATTATATTATGACAGACCAGCTAGATCTACTGTCTCTATTATAATATGACAGACCAGCGAGATCAACTGTCTGTATTATAATATGACAGACCAGCTCGATCTACTGTCTCTATTATATTATGACAGATCAGCTAGATCTACTGTCTCTATCATAATTTGACAGACCAGCTAGATATACTGTCTCATATTATGAAAGACCAGCTAGATCTACTGTTTCTATCATAACATGAAAGACCAGCTCGATCTACTGTCTCTATTATTTTATGACAGATCAGCTAGATCTACTGTCTCTGCTATATTATGACATACCAGCTAGATCTACTTTTTCTATTATAACATGAAAGAACAGCTCGATCTACTGTCTCTATTATTTTATGACAGATCAGCTAGATCTACTGTCTCTATCATATTATGACAGACCAGCTCGATCTACTGTCTCTATTATTTTATGACAGACCAGCTAGATCTACTGTCTCTATTATAATTTGACAGACCAGATAGATATACTGTCTCTATTATATTATGAGAGACCAGCTAGATCTACTGTTTCTATTATAACATGAAAGACCAGCTCGATCTACTGTCTCTATTATTTTATGACAGATCAGCTAGATCTACTGTCTCTATCATATTATGACAGACCAGCTCGATCTACTGTCTCTATTATATTATGACAGACCAGCGACATCTACTGTCTCTATTATAATATGACAGACCAGCTAGATCTACAGTCTCTATTATATTATGACAGACCAGCTAGATCTACTGTCTCCATTATAACATGATACACCAGCTAGATCTACTGTCTCTATTCTATTATGACAGACCAGCTAGATCTACTGTCTCTATTATAATATGACAGACCAGGTAGATCAACTGTCTGTATTAGAATATGACAGACCAGCTAGATCTAATGTCTCTATTATAATGTGACAGACCAATAATATAAATATAATAGATCTACTGTCTCTATTATATTGTGACAGACCAGCTACATCTACTGTCTCCATTATAATATGACAGACCAGCTAGATCTACTTTCTCTATTATAATATGACAGACCAGCTAGATATACTGTCTCATATTATGACAGATCAGCTAGATCTACTGTCTCTATCATATTATGACAGACCAGCTCGGTCTACTGTCTCTATATTTTATGACAGATCAGTTAGATCTACTGTCTCTATCATATTATGACAGACCAGCTCGGTCTACTGTCTCTATTATTTTATGACAGACCAGCTTGATCTACTGTCTCTATTATAATATGACAGACCAGCTAGATCAACTGTCTGTATTATAATATGACAGACCAGCTAGATCTAATGTCTCTATTATAATGTGACAGACCAGCTAGATCTACTGTCTCTATTCTATTATGACAGACCAGCTAGATCTACTGTCCCCATTATAATATGACAGACCAGCTAGATCTACTGTCTCTATTATAATATGACAGACCAGCTAGATATACTGTCTCATATTATGACAGAACAGCTAGATCTACTTTCTCTATTATATTATGACAGACCAGGTAGATCTACTGTTTCTATTATAACATGAAAGAACAGCTCAATCTACTGTCTCTATTATTTTATGACAGATCAGCTAGATCTACTGTCTCTATCATATTATGACAGACCAGCTCGATCTACTGTCTCTATTATTTTATGACAGACCAGGTAGATCTACTGCCTCTATTATAATTTGACAGACCAGCTAGATCTAATGTCTCTATTATAATGACAGACCAGCTAGATCTACTGGCTCTATTCTATTATGACAGACCAGCTAGATCTACTGTCCCTATTATAATATGACAGACCAGCTAGATCTACTGTCTCTATTATAATATGACAGACCAGCTCGATATACTGTCTCATATTATGACAGAACAGCTAGATCTACTGTCTCTATTATATTATGACAGATCAGGTAGATCTACTGTTTCTATTATAACATGAAAGAACAGCTCAATCTACTGTCTCTATTATTTAATGACAGATCAGCTAGATCTACTGTCTCTATCATATTATGACAGACCAGCTCGGTCTACTGTCTCTATTATTTTATGACAGACCAGGTAGATCTACTGTCTCTATTATATTATGACAGACCAGCTAGATCTACTGTCTCTATTATATTATGACAGACCAGCTAGATCGACTGTCTCTATCATATTATGACAGACCAGCTAGATCTACTGTCTCTATTATTTTATGACAGACCAGGTAGATCTACTGTCTCTATTCTATTATGACAGACCAGCGAGATCTACTGTCTCTATTATATTATGACAGACCAGCTAGATCTACTGTCTCTATTATAATTTGACAGACCAGCTAGATATACTGTCTCTATTATATTATGACAGACCAGCTAGATCTACTGTTTCTATTATAACATGAAAGACCAGCTCGATCTACTGTCTCTATCATATTATGACAGACCAGCTCCATCTACTGTCTCTATTATTTTATGACAGACCAGGTAGATCTACTGTCTCTGCTATATTATGACAGACCACCTAGATATACTGTCTCTATTATATTATGACAGACCAGCTAGATCGACTGTCTCTATCATATTATGACAGACCAGCTAGATCTACTGTCTCTATTATTTATGACAGACCAGGTAGATCTACTGTCTCTATTATATTATGACAGACCAGCGAGATCTACTGTCTCTATTATATTATGACAGACCAGCTAGATCTACTGTCTCTATTATAATTTGACAGACCAGATAGATATACTGTCTCTATTATATTATGACAGACCAGCTAGATCTACTGTTTCTATTATAACATGACAGACCAGCTCGATCTACTGTCTCTATCATATTATGACAGACCAGCTCCATCTACTGTCTCTATTATTTTATGACAGACCAGCTAGATCTACTGTCTCTGCTATAATATGACAGACCAGCTAGATATACTGTCTCTATTATATTATGACAGACCAGCTAGATCGACTGTCTCTATCATATTATGACAGACCAGCTAGATCTACTGTCTCTATTATATTATGACAGACCAGCGAGATCTACTGTCTGTATTATTATGACAGACCAGCTAGATCTACTGTCTGTATTATAATTTGACAGACCAGCTAGATATACTGTCTCTATTATATTATGACAGACCAGCTAGATCTACTGTTTCTATTATAACATGAAAGACCAGCTCGATCTACTGTCTCTATTATTTTATGACAGACCAGCTAGATCTACTGTCTCTATTATATTATGACAGACCAGCTAGATCTACTGTCTCTATTATAATATGACAGACCAGCTAGATATACTGTCTCTATTATATTATGACAGACCAGCTAGATCTACTGTCTCTATTATAATATGACAGACCAGCTAGATCTACTGTCTCTATTATATTATGACAGACCAGGTAGATCTACTGTCTCTATTATAATATGACAGACCAGCTAGATCTATTGTCTCTATTATAATATGAAAGACCAGCTAGATCTACTGTCTCTATTATTATGACAGACCAGCTAGATCTACTGTCTCTATTCTATTATGACAGACCAGCTAGATGTACTGTCTCTATTATAATATGAAAGAACAGCTAGATCTACTGTCTCTATTATATTATGACAGACCAGCTAGATCTACTGTCTCTATTATATTATGACAGACCAGCGACATCTACTGTCTCCATTATAATATGATAGACCAGCTAAATCTACTGTCTCTATTATATTATGACAGACCAGCTAGATCTACTGTCTCTATTTATAATATGACAGACCAGCTAGATCAACTGTCTGTATTATAATATGACAGACCAGCTAGTTCTACTGTCTCTATTATATTATGACAGACCAGCTAGATCTACTGTCTCTATTATATTATGACAGACCAGCAAGATCTACTGTTTCTATTATAATATGAAAGACCAGAGATCTACTGTCTCATATTATGACAGAACAGCTAGATCTACTGTCTCTATTCTATTATGACAGACCAGCTAGATGTACTGTCTCTATTATAATATGACAGACCAGCTAGATCTACTGTCTCTATTATAATATGACAGACCAGCTAGATATACTGTCTCATATTATGACAGAACAGCTAGATCTGCTGTCTCTATTATATTATGACAGACCAGGTAGATCTACTGTTTCTATTATAACATGAAAGAACAGCTCGATCTACTGTCTCTATTGTTTTATGACAGATCAGCTAGATCTACTGTCTCTATCATATTATGACAGACCAGCTCGATCTACTGTCTCTATTATTTTATGACAGACCAGGTAGATCTACTGTCCCCATTATAATATGACAGACCAGCTAGATCTACTGTCTCTATTATAATATGACAGACCAGCTCGATATACTGTCTCATATTATGACAGAACAGCTAGATCTACTGTCTCTATTATATTATGACAGACCAGGTAGATCTACTGTTTCTATTATAACATGAAAGAACAGCTCAATCTACTGTCTCTATTATTTTATGACAGATCAGCTAGATCTACTGTCTCTATCATATTATGACAGACCAGCTCGTCTACTGTCTCTATTATTTTATGACAGACCAGGTAGATCTACTGTCTCTGCTATATTATGACAGACCAGCTAGATCTACTGTCTCTATTATAGTTTGACAGACCAGATAGATATACTGTCTCTATTATATTATGACAGACCAGCTAGATCTACTGTTTCTATTATAACATGAAAGACCAGCTCGATCTACTGTCTCTATCATATTATGACAGACCAGCTCCATCTACTGTCTCTATTATTTTATGACAGACCAGGTAGATCTACTGTCTCTGCTATATTATGACAGACCAGCTAGATATACTGTCTCTATTATATTATGACAGACCAGCTAGATCTACTGTCTCTATTATAATATGACAGACCAGCTAGATCTACTGTCTCTATTATTTTATGACAGACCAGGTAGATCTACTGTCTCTATTCTATTATGACAGACCAGCTAGATCTACTGTCTCTGCTATATTATGACAGACCAGCTAGATCTAATGTCTCTATTATAATGTGACAGACCAGCTAGATCTACTGGCTCTATTCTATTATGACAGACCAGCTAGATCTACTGTCCCCATTATAATATGACAGACCAGCTAGATCTACTGTCTCTATTATAATATGACAGACCAGCTCAAATCAAATCAAATCAAATCAAATTTTATTTGTCACATACACATGGTTAGCAGATGTTAAATGCGACAGACCAGCGAAATGCTTGTGCTTCTAGTTCCGACAATGCAGTGATAACCAACAAGTAATCTAACTAACAATTCCAAAACTACTGTCTTATACACAGTGTAAGGGGATAAGGAATATGTACATAAGGATATATGAATGAGTGATGGTACAGAGCAGCATACAGTAGATGGTATCGAGTACAGTATATACATATGAGATGAGTGTGTAGACAAAGTAAACAAAGTGGCATAGTTAAAGTGGCTAGTGATACATGTGTTACATAAGGAGGCAGTCGATGATGTAGAGTACAGTATATACATATGCATATGAGATGAATAATGTAGGGTAAGTAACATTATATAAGGTAGCATTGTTTAAAGTGGCTAGTGATATATTTACATAATTCCCATCAATTCCCATTATTAAAATGGCTGGAGTTGGGTCAGTGTCAATGACAGTGTGTTGGCAGCAGCCACTCACTGTTAGTGGTGGCTGTTTAACAGTCTGATGGCCTTGAGATAGAAGCTGTTTTCAGTCTCTCGGTCCCAGCTTTGATGCACCTGTACTGACCTCGCCTTCTGGATGATAGCGGGGTGAACAGGCAGTGGTTCGGGTGGTTGATGTCCTTGATGATCTTTATGGCCTTCCTGTAACACGGGTGGTGTAGGTGTCCTGGAGGGCAGGTAGTTTGCCCCGGTGATGCGTTGTGCAGTCCTCACTACCCTCTGGAGAGCCTTACGGTTGAGGCGGAGCAGTTGCCGTACCAGGCGGTGATACAGCCCGCCAGGATGCTCTCGATTGTGCATCTGTAGAAGTTTGTGAGTGCTTTTGGTGACAAGCCGAATTTCTTCAGCCTCCTGAGGTTGAATAGGCGCTGCTGCGCCTTCTTCACGACGCTGTCAGTGTGAGTGGACCAATTCCAGTTTGTCTGTGATGTGTATGCCGAGGAACTTAAAACTAGCTACCCTCTCCACTACTGTTCCATCGATGTGGATAGGGGTGTTCCCTCTGCTGTTTCCTGAAGTCCACAATCATCTCCTTAGTTTTGTTGACGTTGAGTGTGAGGTTATTTTCCTGACACCACACTCCGAGGGCCCTCACCTCCTCCCCTGTAGGCCGTCTCGTCGTTGTTGGTAATCAAGCCTACCACTGTTGTGTCGTCCATTAAACTTGATGATTGAGTTGGAGCGTGCGTGGCCACGCAGTCGTGGGTGAACAGGGGAGTACAGGAGAGGGCTCAGAACGCACCCTTGTGGGGCCCCGTGTTGAGGATCAGCGGGGAGGAGATGTTGTTGCCTACCCCTCACCACCTGGGGCGGCCCGTCAGGAAGTCCAGTACCCAGTTGCACAGGGCGGGGTCGAGACCCAGGGTCTCGAGCTTGATGACGAGCTTGGAGGTACTATGGTGTTGAATGCCGAGCTGTAGTCGATGAACAGCATTCTCACATAGGTATTCCTCTTGTCCAGGTGGGTTAGGGCAGTGTGCAGTGTGGTTGAGATTGCATCGTCTGTGGACCTATTTGGGCGGTAAGCAAATTGGAGTGGGTCTAGGGTGTCAGGTAGGGTGGAGGTGATATGGACCTTGACTAGTCTCTCAAAGCACTTCATGATGACGGAAGTGAGTGCTACGGGGCGGTAGTCGTTTAGCTCAGTTACCTTAGCTTTCTTGGGAACAGGAACAATGGTGGCCCT
Organism: Oncorhynchus keta; assembly: GCF_023373465.1. Classification (NCBI taxonomy): domain Eukaryota; kingdom Metazoa; phylum Chordata; class Actinopteri; order Salmoniformes; family Salmonidae; genus Oncorhynchus; species Oncorhynchus keta. The sequence continues at coordinate 93,585 of NW_026289331.1, forward strand.
CTTGAAGCATGTGGGAACAGCAGACTGGTATAGGGATTGATTGAATATGTCCGTAAACACCGGCCAGCTGGTCTGCGCATGCTCTGAGGCGCGGCTGGGGATGCCGTCTGGGCCTGCAGCCTTGCGAGGTTAACACGTTTAAATGTCTTACTCACCTCGGCTGCAGTGAAGGAGAGACCGCATGTTTCCGTTGCAGGCCGTGTCAGTGGCACTGTATTGTCCTCAAAGCGGGCAAAAGTTATTTAGTCTGCCTGGGAGCAAGACATCCTGGTCCGTGACTGGGCTGGATTTCATCTTGTAGTCCGTGATTGACTGTAGACCCTGCCACATGCCTCTTGTGTCTGAGCCGTTGAATTGAGATTCCACTTTGTCTCTGTACTGACGCTTAGCTTGTTTAATAGCCTTGCGGAGGAATAGCTGCACTGTTTGTATTCAGTCATGTTGCCAGACACCTTGCCTGATATACTGTCTCATATTATGACAGAACAGCTAGATCTACTGTCTCTATTATATTATGACAGACCAGGTAGATCTACTGTTTCTATTATAACATGAAAGAACAGCTCAATCTACTGTCTCTATTATTTTATGACAGATCAGCTAGATCTACTCTCTCTATCATATTATGACAGACCAGCTCGGTCTATTGTCTCTATTATTTCATGACAGACCAGGTAGATCTACTGTCTCTGCTATATTATGACAGACCAGCTATATCTACTGTCTCTATTATAATTTGACAGACCAGATAGATATACTGTCTCTATTATATTATGACAGACCAGCTAGATCTACTGTTTCTATTATAACATGAAAGACGAGCTCGATCTACTGTCTCTATCATATTATGACAGACCAGCTCCATCTACTGTCTCTATTATTTTATGACAGACCAGGTAGATCTACTGTCTCTACTATATTATGACAGACCAGCTAGATATACTGTCTCTATTATAATATGACAGACCAGCGAGATCTACTGTCTCATATTATGACAGAACAGCTAGATCTACTGTCTCCATTATAATATGACAGACCAGCTAGATATACTGTCTCTATTATATTATGACAGACCAGCTAGATCTACTGTCTCTATTATAATAAGACAGACCAGCTAGATCTACTGTCTCTATTATTCTATGACAGACCAGGTAGATCTATTGTATCTATTATATTATGACAGACCAGGTAGATCTATTGTCTCTATTATAATATGAAAGACCAGCTAGATCTACTGTCTCATATTATGACAGAACAGCTAGATCTACTGTCTCTATTCTATTATGACAGACCAGCTAGATGTACTGTCTCTATTATAATATGACAGACCAGCTAGATCTACTGTCTCCATTATAATATGACAGACCAGCTAGATCTACTGTCTCTATTATATTATGACAGACCAGCGACATCTACTGTGTCCATTATAATATGATAGACCAGCTAAATCTACTGTCTCTATTATATTATGACAGACCAGCTAGATCTACTGTCTCTATTATAATATGACAGACCAGCGAGATCAACTGTCTGAATTATAATATGACAGACCAGCTAGATCTACTATCTCTATTCTATTATGACAGACCAGCTAGATCTACTGTCTCTACTATATTATGACAGACCAGCAAGATCTACTGTCTCTATTATATTATGACAGACCAGCGAGATCTACTGTCTCATATTATGACAGAACAGCTAGATCTACTGTCTCTATTCTATTATGACAGACCAGCTAGATGTACTGTCTCTATTATAATATGACAGACCAGCTAGATCTACTGTCTCTATTCTATTATGACAGACCAGCTAGATATACTGTCTCATGTTATGACAGAACAGCTAGATCAGCTGTCTCTATTATATTATGACAGACCAGGTAGATCTACTGTTTCTATTATAACATGAAAGAACAGCTCGATCTACTGTCTCTATTATTTTATGACAGATCAGCTAGATCTACTGTCTCTATCATATTATGACAGACCAGCTCGATCTACTGTCTCTATTATTTTATGACAGACCAGGTAGATCTACCGGCTCTGCTATATTATGACAGACCAGCTAGATCTACTGTCTCTATTATAACATGATAGACCAGCTTGATCTACTGTCTCTATTATTTTATGACAGACCAGCTAGATCTACTGTCTCTATTATAATATGACAGACCAGCTAGATCAACTGTCTGTATTATAATATGACAGACCAGCTAGATCTAATGTCTCTATTATAATGTGACAGACCAATAATATAAATATGCTAGATCTACTGTCTCTATTATATTATGACAGACCAGCTAGATCTACTGTCTCCATTATAATATGACAGACCAGCTAGATCTACTGTCTCTATTATAATATGACAGACCAGCTAGATATACTGTCTCATATTATGACAGAACAGCTAGATCTACTGTCTCTATTATATTATGACAGACCAGGTAGATCTACTGTCTCTGCTATATTATGACAGACCAGCTAAATCTACTGCCTCTATTATAATTTGACAGACCAGCTAGATATACTGTCTCTATTATATTATGACAGACCAGCTAGATCTACTGTCTCTATCATATTATGACAGACCAGCTAGATCTACTGTCTCTATTATTTTATGACAGACCAGGTAGATCTACTGTCTCTATTATATTATGACAGACCAGCTAGATGTACTGTCTCTATTATAAAATCACAGACCAGCGAGATCTACTGTCTCATATTATGACAGACCAGCTAGATCTACTGTCTCTATCATATTATGACAGACCAGCTAGATGTACTGTCTCTATTATAATATGACAGACCAGCTAGATCTACTGTCTCTATTATAATATGACAGACCAGGTAGATCTACTGTCTCCATTATAATATGACAGACCAGCTCGATCTACTGTCTCTATTATAATATGACAGACCAGCTAGATCTAATGTCTCTATTATAATGTGACAGACCAGCTAGATCTACTGTTTCTATTCTATTATGACAGACCAGCTAGATCTACTGTCCCCATTATAATATGACAGACCAGCTAGATCTACTGTCTCTATTATAATATGACAGACCAGCTAGATATACTGTCTCATATTTTGACAGAACAGCTAGATCTACTGTCTCTATTATAATGTGACAGACCAGCTAGATCTACTGTCTCTATTATATTATGACAGACCAGCTAGATCTACTGTTTCTATTATAACATGAAAGAACAGCTCGATCTACTGTCTCTATTATTTTATGACAGATCAGCTAGATCTACTGTCTCTATCATATTATGACAGACCAGCTAGATCTACTGTCTCTATTATTTTATGACAGACCAGGTAGATCTACTGTCTCTGCTATATTATGTCAGACCAGCTAGATCTACTGTCTCAATTATAATTTGACAGACCAGCTAGATATACTGTCTCTATTATATTATGACAGACCAGCTAGATCTACTGCCTCTATTATAATATGACAGACCAGCTAGATCTACTGTCTCTATTATTCTATGACAGACCAGGTAGATCTACTGTATCTATTATATTATGACAGAACAGGTAGATCTATTGTCTCTATTATAATATGAAAGGCCAGCTAGATCTACTGTCTCATATTATGACAGAACAGCTAGATCTATTGTCTCCATTATAATATGACAGACCAGCTCGATCTACTGTCTCTATTCTATTATGACAGACCAGCGAGATCTACTGTCTCTATTATAATATGACAGACCAGCAAAATCTACTGTCTCTATTAGATTATGACAGACCAGGTAGATCTACTGTCTCTATTCTATTATGACAGACCAGCGAGATCTACTGTCTCTATTATAATATGAAAGACCAGCGAGATCTACTGTCTCATATTATGACAGAACAGCTATACCTACTGTCTCTATTCTATTATGACATACCAGCGAGATGTACTGTCTCTATTATAATATGACAGACCAGCTAGATCTACTGTCTCTATTATAATATGACAGACCAGCTAGATCTACTGTCTCCATTATAATATGACAGACCAGCTAGATCTACTGTCTCTATTATATTATGACAGACCAGCGACATCTACTGTCTACAAAACTGTTCGCTGCTCTGGCCCCCAATGGTGGAACAAACTCCCTCACGACGCCAGGACAGCGGAGTCAATCACCACCTTCCGGAGACACCTGAAACCCCACCTCTTCAAGGAATACCTAGGATAGGGTAAGTAAGGGTAAGTAATCCTTCTCACCCCCCTTCTCCCCCAAAAAAAAAAAAAAAAGATTTTGATGCAAGTGGCTGTTCCACTGGATGTCATAAGGTGTATGCACCAATTTGTAAGTCGCTCTGGATAAGAGCGTCTGCTAAATGACTTAAATTTTAAATGTTAAATGTCTATTATAATATGACAGACCAGCTAGATCTACAGTCTCTATTATATTATGACAGACCAGCTAGATCTACTGTGTCCATTATAATATGACAGACCAGCAAGATCTACTGTCTCTATTATATTATGACAGACCAGCTAGATCTACTGTCTCTATTATAATATGACAGACCAGCGAGATCAACTGTCTGTATTATAATATGACAGACCAGCTCGATCTACTGTCTCTATTATATTATGACAGACCAGGTAGATCTACTGTTTCTATTATAACATGAAAGAACAGCTCGATCTACTGTCTCTATTATTTTATGACAGATCAGCTCGATCTACTGTCTCTATCATATTATGACAGACCAGCTCGATCTACTGTCTCTATTATTTTATGACAGACCAGGTAGATCTACTGTCTCTGCTATATTATGACAGACCAGCTAGATCTACTGCCTCTATTATAATGTGACAGACCAGCCAGCTATACTGTCTCTATTATATTATGACAGACCAGCTAGATCTACTGTTTCTATTATAACATGAAAGACCAGCTCGATCTACTGTCTCTATTATTTTATGACAGATCAGCTAGATCTACTGTCTCTATCATATTATGACAGACCAGCTAGATCTACTGTCTCTATTATAATTTGACAGACCAGCTAGATATACTGTCTCTATTATATTATGACAGACCAGCTAGATCTACTGCCTCTATTATAATATGACAGACCAGCTAGATCTACTGTCTCTATTATTCTATGACAGACCAGGTAGATCTACTGTATCTATTATATTATGACAGACCAGGTAGATCCACTGTCTCTATTATAATATGAAAGACCAGCTAGATCTACTGTCTCATATTATGACAGAACAGCTAGATCTACTGTCTCTATTCTATTATGACAGACCAGCTAGATGTACTGTCTCTATTATAATATGACAGACCAGCTAGATCTACTGTCTCTATTATAATATGGCAGACCAGCTAGATCTACTGTCTCCATTATAATATGACAGACCAGCTAGATCTACTGTCTCTATTATATTATGACAGACCAGCGACATCTACTGTCTCTATTATAATATGACAGACCAGCTAGATCTACAGTCCCTATTATATTATGACAGACCAGCTAGATCTACTGTGTCCATTATAATATGATAGACCAGCTAGATCTACTGTCTCTATTATATTATGACAGACCAGCTAGATCTACTGTCTCTATTATAATATGACAGACCAGCGAGATCAACTGTCTGTATTATAATATGACAGACCAGCTCGATCTACTGTCTCTACTATAATATGACAGATCAGCTAGATCTACTGTCTCTGCTATATTATGACAGACCAGCTAGATCTACTGTCTCCATTATAACATGATAGACCAGCTAGATCTACAGTCTCTATTATTTTATGACAGACCAGCTAGATCAACTGTCTGTATTATAATATGACAGACCAGCTAGATCTACTGTCTCTATTATTCTATGACAGACCAGGTAGATCTATTATATCTATTATATTATGACCGACCAGGTAGATCTATTGTCTGTATTATAATATGACAGACCAACTAGATCTACTGTCTCTATTCTATTATGACAGACCAGCTAGATCTACTGTCCCCATTATAATATGACAGACCAGCTAGATCTACTGTCTCTATTATAATATGACAGACCAGGTAGATCTACTGTCTCTGCTATATTATGACAGACCAGCTAGATCTACTGCCTCTATTATAATTTGACAGACCAGCTAGATATACTGTCTCTATTATATTATGACAGACCAGCTAGATCTACTGTCTCTATCATATTATGACAGACCAGCTAGATCTACTGTCTCTATTATTTTATGACAGACCAGGTAGATCTACTGTCTCTATTCTATTATGACAGACCAGTGAGATCAACTGTCTCTATTATAATATGACAGACCAGCAAAATCTACTGTCTCTATTATAATTTGACAGACCAGATAGATATACTGTCTCTATTATATTATGACAGACCAGCTAGATCTACTGTTTCTATTATAACATGAAAGAACAGCTCAATCTACTGTCTCTATTATTTTATGACAGATCAGCTAGATCTACTCTCTCTATCATATTATGACAGACCAGCTCGGTCTACTGTCTCTATTATTTTATGACAGACCAGGTAGATCTACTGTCTCTGCTATATTATGACAGACCAGCTATATCTACTGTCTCTATTATAATTTGACAGACCAGCTAGATCTACTGTTTCTATTATAACATGAAAGACGAGCTCGATCTACTGTCTCTATCATATTATGACAGACCAGCTCCATCTACTGTCTCTATTATTTTATGACAGACCAGGTAGATCTACTGTCTCTACTATATTATGACAGACCAGCTAGATATACTGTCTCTATTATATTATGACAGACCAGCGAGATCTACTGTCTCTGCTATATTATGACAGACCAGCTAGATCTACTGTCTCTATTATAATTTGACAGACCAGCTAGATATACTGTCTCTATTATATTATGACAGACCAGCTAGATCTACTGTCTCTATTATAATAAGACAGACCAGCTAGATCTACTGTCTCTATTATTCTATGACAGACCAGGTAGATCTATTGTATCTATTATATTATGACAGACCAGGTAGATCTATTGTCTCTATTATAATATGAAAGACCAGCTAGATCTACTGTCTCATATTATGACAGAACAGCTAGATCTACTGTCTCTATTCTATTATGACAGACCAGCTAGATGTACTGTCTCTATTATAATATGACAGACCAGCTAGATCTACTGTCTCCATTATAATATGACAGACCAGCTAGATCTACTGTCTCTATTATATTATGACAGACCAGCGACATCTACTGTGTCCATTATAATATGATAGACCAGCTAAATCTACTGTCTCTATTATAATATGGCAGACCAGCTAGATCTACTGTCTCCATTATAATATGACAGACCAGCTAGATCTACTGTCTCTATTATATTATGACAGACCAGCGACATCTACTGTCTCTATTATAATATGACAGACCAGCTAGATCTACAGTCCCTATTATATTATGACAGACCAGCTAGATCTACTGTGTCCATTATAATATGATAGACCAGCTAGATCTACTGTCTCTATTATATTATGACAGACCAGCTAGATCTACTGTCTCTATTATAATATGACAGACCAGCGAGATCAACTGTCTGTATTATAATATGACAGACCAGCTCGATATACTGTCTCTATTATATTATGACAGACCAGCTAGATCTACTGTCTCTACTATATTATGACAGACCAGCTAGATCTACTGTCTCTACTATATTATGACAGACCAGCGAGATCTACTGTCTCATATTATGACAGAACAGCTAGATCTACTGTCTCTATTCTATTATGACAGACCAGCTAGATGTACTGTCTCTATTATAATATGACAGACCAGCTAGATCTAATGTCTCTATTCTATTATGACAGACCAGCTAGATATACTGTCTCATGTTATGACAGAACAGCTAGATCAGCTGTCTCTATTATATTATGACAGACCAGGTAGATCTACTGTTTCTATTATAACATGAAAGAACAGCTCGATCTACTGTCTCTATTATTTTATGACAGATCAGCTTGATCTACTGTCTCTATCATATTATGACAGACCAGCTCGATCTACTGTCTCTATTATTTTATGACAGACCAGGTAGATCTACCGGCTCTGCTATATTATGACAGACCAGCTAGATCTACTGTCTCTATTATAACATGATAGACCAGCTTGATCTACTGTCTCTATTATTTTATGACAGACCAGCTAGATCTACTGTCTCTATTATAATATGACAGACCAGCTAGATCAACTGTCTGTATTATAATATGACAGACCAGCTAGATCTAATGTCTCTATTATAATGTGACAGACCAGCTAGATCTACTGTCTCTATTATATTATGACAGACCAGCTAGATCTACTGTCCCATTATAATATGACAGACCAGCTAGATCTACTGTCTCTATTATAATATGACAGACCAGCTAGATATACTGTCTCATATTATGACAGAACAGCTAGATCTACTGTCTCTATTATATTATGACAGACCAGGTAGATCTACTGTCTCTGCTATATTATGACAGACCAGCTAAATCTACTGCCTCTATTATAATTTGACAGACCAGCTAGATATACTGTCTCTATTATATTATGACAGACCAGCTAGATCTACTGTCTCTATCATATTATGACAGACCAGCTAGATCTACTGTCTCTATTATTTTATGACAGACCAGGTAGATCTACTGTCTCTATTATATTATGACAGACCAGCTAGATGTACTGTCTCTATTATAAAATGACAGACCAGCGAGATCTACTGTCTCATATTATGACAGACCAGCTAGATCTACTGTCTCTATCATATTATGACAGACCAGCTAGATGTACTGTCTCTATTATAATATGACAGACCAGCTAGATCTACTGTCTCTATTATAATATGACAGACCAGGTAGATCTACTGTCTCCATTATAATATGACAGACCAGCTCGATCTACTCTCTCTATCATATTATGACAGACCAGCTCGGTCTACTGTCTCTATTATTTTATGACAGACCAGGTAGATCTACTGTCTCTGCTATATTATGACAGACCAGCTATATCTACTGTCTCTATTATAATTTGACAGACCAGCTAGATCTACTGTTTCTATTATAACATGAAAGACGAGCTCGATCTACTGTCTCTATCATATTATGACAGACCAGCTCCATCTACTGTCTCTATTATTTTATGACAGACCAGGTAGATCTACTGTCTCTACTATATTATGACAGACCAGCTAGATATACTGTCTCTATTATATTATGACAGACCAGCTAGATCTACTGTCTCTGCTATATTATGACAGACCAGCTAGATCTACTGTCTCCATTATAATTTGACAGACCAGCTAGATATACTGTCTCTATTATATTATGACAGACCAGCTAGATCTACTGTCTCTATTATAATATGACAGACCAGCTAGATCTACTGTCTCTATTATTCTATGACAGACCAGGTAGATCTATTGTATCTATTATATTATGACAGACCAGGTAGATCTATTGTCTCTATTATAATATGAAAGACCAGCTAGATCTACTGTCTCATATTATGACAGAACAGCTAGATCTACTGTCTCTATTCTATTATGAAAGACCAGCTAGATGTACTGTCTCTATTATAATATGACAGACCAGCTAGATCTACTGTCTCCATTATAATATGACAGACCAGCTAGATCTACTGTCTCTATTATATTATGACAGACCAGCGACATCTACTGTGTCCATTATAATATGATAGACCAGCTAAATCTACTGTCTCTATTATAATATGGCAGACCAGCTAGATCTACTGTCTCCATTATAATATGACAGACCAGCTAGATCTACTGTCTCTATTATATTATGACAGACCAGCGACATCTACTGTCTCTATTATAATATGACAGACCAGCTAGATCTACAGTCCCTATTATATTATGACAGACCAGCTAGATCTACTGTGTCCATTATAATATGATAGACCAGCTAGATCTACTGTCTCTATTATATTATGACAGACCAGCTAGATCTACTGTCTCTATTATAATATGACAGACCAGCGAGATCAACTGTCTGTATTATAATATGACAGACCAGCTCGATATACTGTCTCTATTATATTATGACAGACCAGCTAGATCTACTGTCTCTACTATATTATGACAGACCAGCTAGATCTACTGTCTCTACTATATTATGACAGACCAGCGAGATCTACTGTCTCATATTATGACAGAACAGCTAGATCTACTGTCTCTATTCTATTATGACAGACCAGCTAGATGTACTGTCTCTATTATAATATGACAGACCAGCTAGATCTACTGTCTCTATTATAATATGACAGACCAGCTAGATATACTGTCTCATATTATGACAGAACAGCTAGATCTGCTGTCTCTATTATATTATGACAGACCAGGTAGATCTACTGTTTCTATTATAACATGAAAGAACAGCTCGATCTACTGTCTCTATTATTTTATGACAGATCAGCTTGATCTACTGTCTCTATCATATTATGACAGACCAGCTCGATCTACTGTCTCTATTATTTTATGACAGACCAGGTAGATCTACCGGCTCTGCTATATTATGACAGACCAGCTAGATCTACTGTCTCTATTATAACATGATAGACCAGCTTGATCTACTGTCTCTATTATTATTTTATGACAGACCAGCTAGATCTACTGTCTCTATTATAATATGACAGACCAGCTAGATCAACTGTCTGTATTATAATATGACAGACCAGCTAGATCTAATGTCTCTATTATAATGTGACAGACCAGCTAGATCTACTGTCTCTATTATATTATGACAGACCAGCTAGATCTACTGTCCCCATTATAATATGACAGACCAGCTAGATCTACTGTCTCTATTATAATATGACAGACCAGCTAGATATACTGTCTCATATTATGACAGAACAGCTAGATCTACTGTCTCTATTATATTATGACAGACCAGGTAGATCTACTGTCTCTGCTATATTATGACAGACCAGCTAAATCTACTGTCTCTATTATAATTTGACAGACCAGCTAGATATACTGTCTCTATTATATTATGACAGACCAGCTAGATCTACTGTCTCTATCATATTATGACAGACCAGCTAGATCTACTGTCTCTATTATTTTATGACAGACCAGGTAGATCTACTGTCTCTATTATATTATGACAGACCAGCTAGATGTACTGTCTCTATTATAAAATGACAGACCAGCGAGATCTACTGTCTCATATTATGACAGACCAGCTAGATCTACTGTCTCTATCATATTATGACAGACCAGCTAGATGTACTGTCTCTATTATAATATGACAGACCAGCTAGATCTACTGTCTCTATTATAATATGACAGACCAGGTAGATCTACTGTCTCATTATAATATGACAGACCAGCTCGATCTACTGTCTCTATTATAATATGACAGACCAGCTAGATCTACAGTCTCTATTATATTATGACAGACCAGCTAGATCAACTGTCTCCATTATAACATGATAGACCAGCTAGATCTACAGTCTCTATTATTTTATGACAGACCAGCTAGATCAACTGTCTGTATTATAATATGACAGACCAGCTAGATCTAATGTCTCTATTATAATGACAGACCAGCTAGATCTACTGTTTCTATTATATTATGACAGACCAGCTAGATCTACTGTCCCCATTATAATATGACAGACCAGCTAGATCTACTGTCTCTATTATAATATGACAGACCAGCTAGATATACTGTCTCATATTTTGACAGAACAGCTAGATCTACTGTCTCTATTATAATATGACAGACCAGCTAGATCTACTGTCTCTATTATATTATGACAGACCAGGTAGATCTACTGTTTCTATTATACCATGAAATAACAGCTCGATCTACTGTCTCTATTATTTTATGACAGATCAGCTAGATCTACTGTATCTATCATATTATGACAGACCAGCTAGATCTACTGTCTCTATTATTTATGACAGACCAGGTAGATCTACTGTCTCTGCTATATTATGACAGACCAGCTAGATCTACTGTCTCTATTATAATGTGACAGACCAGCTAGATATACTGTCTCTATTATATTATGACAGACCAGCTAGATCTACTGTTTCTATTATATAACATGAAAGACCAGCTCGATCTACTGTCTCTATTATTTTATGACAGATCAGCTAGATCTACTGTCTCTATCATATTATGACAGACCAGCTAGATCTACTGTCTCTATTATTTTATGACAGACCAGGTAGATCTACTGTCTCTGCTATATTATGTCAGACCAGCTAGATCTACTGTCTCAATTATAATTTGACAGACCAGCTAGATATACTGTCTCTATTATATTATGACAGACCAGCTAGATCTACTGCCTCTATTATAATATGACAGACCAGCTAGATCTACTGTCTCTATTATTCTATGACACACCAGGTAGATCTACTGTATCTATTATATTATGACAGACCAGGTAGGTCTACTGTCTCTATTATAATATGAAAGACCAGCTAGATCTACTGTCTCATACTATGACAGAACAGCTAGATCTACTGTCTCCATTATAATATGACAGACCAGCTCGATCTACTGTCTCTATTCTATTATGACAGACCAGCGAGATCTACTGTCTCTATTATTATGACAGACCAGTAGATCTACTGTCTCTATTCTATTATGACAGACCAGCGAGATCTACTGTCTCTATTATAATATGAAAGACCAGCGAGATCTACTGTCTCATATTATGACAGAACAGCTATATCTACTGTCTCTATTCTATTATGACAGACCAGCTAGATGTACTGTCTCTATTATAATATGACAGACCAGCTAGATCTACTGTCTCTATTATAATATGACAGACCAGCTAGATCTACTGTCTCCCATTATAATATGACAGACCAGCTAGATCTACTGTCTCTATTATATTATGACAGACCAGCGACATCTACTGTCTACAAAACTGTTCGCTGCTCTGGCCCCCAATGGTGGAACAAACCCTAGATCAGGACAGCGGAGTCAATCACCACCTCCGGAGACACCTGAAACCCTACCTCTTCAAGGAATACCTAGGATAGGGTAGATCTAGGGTAAGTAATCCTTCTCACGAGATCCTGTCTCCCCCAAAAAAAAGATTTTGATGCAAGTGGCTGTTTATACTGGATGTCATAAGGTGTATGCACCAATTTGTAAGTCGCTCTGGATTAGCGTCTGCTAAATGACTTAAATGTTAAATGTTAAATGTCTATTATAATATGACAGACCAGCTAGATCTACAGTCCCTATTATATTATGACAGACCAGCTAGATCTACTGTGTCCATTATAATATGATAGACCAGCTAGATCTACTGTCTCTATTATATTATGACAGACCAGCTAGATCTACTGTCTCTATTATAATATGACAGACCAGCGAGATCAACTGTCTGTATTATAATATGACAGACCAGCTCGATCTACTGTCTCTATTATAATTTGACAGACCAGCTAGATATACTGTCTCTATTATATTATGACAGACCAGCTAGATCTACTGTTTCTATTATAACATGAAAGACCAGCTCGATCTACTGTCTCTATTATTTTATGACAGATCAGCTAGATCTACTGTCTCTGCTATATTATGACAGACCAGCTAGATCTACTGTCTCTATTATAATTTGACAGACCAGCTAGATATACTGTCTCTATTATATTATGACAGACCAGCTAGATCTACTGTCTCTATTATAATATGACAGACCAGCTAGATCTACTGTCTCTATTATTCTATGACAGACCAGGTAGATCTATTGTATCTATTATATTATGACCGACCAGGTAGATCTATTGTTTGTATTATAATATGACAGACCAACTAGATCTACTGTCTCTATTCTATTATGACAGACCAGCTAGATCTACTGTCCCCATTATAATATGACAGACCAGCTAGATCTACTGTCTCTATTATAATATGACAGACCAGGTAGATCTACTGTCTCTGCTATATTATGACAGACCAGCTAGATCTACTGCCTCTATTATAATTTGACAGACCAGCTAGATCTACTGTCTCTATTATTTTATGACAGACCAGGTAGATCTACTGTCTCTATTCTATTATGACAGACCAGCTAGATCTACTGTCTCTATTATTTTATGACAGACCAGGTAAATCTACTGTCTCTATTCTATTATGACAGACCAGTGAGATCAACTGTCTCTATTATAATATGACAGACCAGCAAAATCTACTGTCTCTATTAGATTATGACAGACCAGGTAGATCTACTGTCTCTATTATATTATGACAGACCAGCTAGATGTACTGTCTCTATTATAAAATTACAGAACAGCTTGATCTACTGTCTCTACTATATTATGACAGACCAGCAAGATCTACTGTTTCTATTATAATATGAAAGACCAGCGAGATCTACTGTCTCATATTATGACAGAACAGCTAGATCTACTGTCTCTATTCTATTATGACAGACCAGCTAGATCTACTGTCTCTATTATAATATGACAGACCAGCTAGATCTACTGTCTCTATTATATTATGACAGACCAGCGACATCTACTGTCTCTATTATATTATGACAGACCAGCGACATCTACTGTCTCTATTATAATATGACAGACCAGCTAGATCTACAGTCTCTATTATATTATGACAGACCACCTAGATCTACTGTCTCTATTATAATATGACAGACCAGCTAGATCAACTGTCTGTATTATAATATGACAGACCAGCTAGATCTAATGTTCTCTATTATAATGTGACAGACCAGCTAGATCTACTGTCTCTATTCTATTATGACAGACCAGCTAGATCTACTGTCCCCATTATAATATGACAGACCAGCTAGATCTACTGTCTCTATTATAATATGACAGACCAGCTAGATATACTGTCTCATATTATGACAGAACAGCTAGATCTACTGTCTCTATTATAATATGACAGACCAGCTAGATCTACTGTCTCTATTATATTATGACAGACCAGCGTACATCTACTGTTTCTATTATAACATGAAAGAACAGCTCAGATCTACTGTCTCTATTATATTATGACAGACCAGCTAGATCTACTGTCTCTATCATATTATGACAGACCAGCTAGATCTACTGTCTCTATTATTTTATGACAGACCAGTAGATCTACTGTCTCTATTATAATTATGACAGACCAGCTAGATCTACTGTCTCTATTATAATGTGACAGACCAGCTAGATCTACTATCTCTATTATTTTGACAGACCAGGTAGATCTACTGTCTCTGCTATATTATGTCAGACCAGCTAGATCTACTGTTTCTATTATAATTTGACAGACCAGCTAGATATACTGTCTCTATTATATTATGACTGACCAGCTAGATATACTGTCTCTATTATATTATGACAGACCAGCTAGATCTACTGCCTCTATTATATTATGACAGACCAGCTAGAACTACTGTCTCTATTATTCTATGACAGACCAGGTAGATCTACTGTCTCTATTATTTTATGACAGACCAGCTAGATCTACTGTTTCTATTATAACATGAAAGACCAGGTCGATCTACTGTCTCTATTATTTTATGACAGATCAGCTAGATCTACTGTCTGTATTATATTATGACAGACCAGCTAGATCTACTGTCTCTATTATTTTATGACAGACCAGGTAGATCTACTGTCTCTATTATATTATGTCAGACCAGCTAGATCTACTGTCTCTATTATAATATGACAGACCAGCTAGATATACTGTCTCTATTATATTATGACAGACCAGCTAGATCTACTGTCTCTATTATAATATGACAGACCAGCTAGATCTACTGTCTCTATTATTCTATGACAGACCAGGTAGATCTACTGTCTCTATTATAATATGACAGACCAGCTAGATCTACTGTCTCTATTATAATATGACAGACCAGCGAGATCTACTGTCTCATATTATGACAGAACAGCTAGATCTACTGTCTCCATTATAATATGACAGACCAGCTCAATCTACTGTCTCTATTCTATTATGACAGACCAGCGAGATCTACTGTCTCTATTATATTATGACAGACCAGCAAAATCTACTGTCTCTATTAGATTATGACAGACCAGGTAGATCTACTGTCTCTATTCTATTATGACAGACCAGCGAGATCTACTGTCTCTATTATAATATGAAAGACCAGCGAGATCTACTGTCTCATATTATGACAGAACAGCTAGATCTACTGTCTCTATTCTATTATGACAGACCAGCTAGATGTACTGTCTCTATTATAATATGACAGACCAGCTAGATCTACTGTCTCTATTATAATATGACAGACCAGCTAGATCTACTGTCTCCATTATAATATGACAGACCAGCTAGATCTACTGTCTCTATTATATTATGACAGACCAGTGACATCTACTGTCTCTATTATAATATGACAGACCAGCTAGATCTACAGTCCCTATTATATTATGACAGACCAGCTAGATCTACTGTGTCCATTATAATATGATAGACCAGCTAGATCTACTGTCTCTATTATATTATGACAGACCAGCTAGATCTACTGTCTCTATTATAATATGACAGACCAGCGAGATCAACTGTCTGTATTATAATATGACAGACCAGCTCGATCTACTGTCTCTATTATAATTTGACAGACCAGCTAGATCTACTGTCTCTATTATATTATGACAGACCAGGTAGATCTACTGTCTCTATTATAATATGACAGACCAGTTAGATCTACTGTCTCTATTATAATATGACAGACCAGCTAGATCTACTGTCTCTATTATAATATGACAGACCAGCTAGATCTACTGTCTCTATTATATTTGACAGACCAGCTAGATCTACTGTTTCTATTATAATATGAAGACCAGCTAGATCTACTGTCTCTATTATTTATGACAGACCAGCTAGATCTACTGTCTCTATTATATTATGACAGACCAGCTAGATCTACTGTCTCTATTATAATTATGACAGACCAGCTAGACCTAATGTCTCTATTATAATATGACAGACCAGCTAGATCTACTGTCTGTATTATTATGACAGACCAGCTAGATCTACTGTCTCTATTATAATATGACAGACCAGCTAGATCTACTGTCTCTATTATAATATGACAGACCAGCTAGATCTATTGTATCTATTATATTATGACAGACCAGGTAGATCTACTGTCTCTATTATTTTATGACAGACCAGGTAGATCTACTGTCTCTATTATAATATGACAGACCAGCTAGATCTACTGTCTCTATTATTTTATGACAGACCAGCTAGATCTACTGTCTCTATTATAATTTGACAGACCAGCTAGATCTACTGTCTCTATTATTTTATGACAGACCAGGTAGATCTACTGTCTCTGCTATATTATGACAGACCAGCTAGATCTACTGTCTCTATTATAATTTGACAGACCAGCTAGATATACTGTCTCTATTATATTATGACAGACCAGCTAGATCTACTGTCTCTATTATAATATGACAGACCAGCTAGATCTACTGTCTCTATTATTTTATGACAGACCAGGTAGATCTTCTGTCTCTATTATATTATGACAGACCAGGTGAGATCAACTGTCTTTATTATAATATGAAAGACCAGCAAGATCTACTGTCTCATATTATGACAGACCAGCTAGATCTACTGTCTCTATTATATTATGACAGACCAGCTAGATGTACTGTCTCTATTATAATATGACAGACAGCTAGATCTACTGTATCTATTATATTATGACAGACCAGGTAGATCTACTGTCTCTATTATACATGAACAGACCAGCGAGATCTACTGTCTCTATTATTTTATGACAGACCAGCTAGATCTACTGTCTCTATTATAATATGACAGACCAGCTAGATCTACTGTCTCTATTATATTATGACAGACCAGCTAGATCTACTGTCTCTATTATATTATGACAGACCAGCGACATCTACTATCTCTATTATATTATGACAGACCAGCGACATCTACTGTCTCTATTATAATATGACAGACCAGCAAATCTACTGTCTCTATTATATTATGACAGACCAGCTAGATCTACTGTCTCTATTATTCTATGACAGACCAGGTAGATCTACTGTATCTATTATATTATGACAGACCAGCTAGATCTACTGTCTCTATTATAAATGACAGACCAGCTAGATCTACTGTCTCATATTATGACAGACCAGCTAGATCTACTGTCCCTATTATAATATGACAGACCAGCTAGATCTACTGTCTCTATTATTCTATGACAGACCAGCTAGATATACTGTCTCATATTATGACAGAACAGCTAGATCTACTGTCTCTATTATAATATGACAGACCAGCTAGATCTACTGTTTATATTATATTATGAAAGAACAGCTAGATCTACTGTCTCTATTATAACATGACAGAACAGCTAGATCTACTGTCTCTATTCATTTTATGACAGACCAGCTAGATCTACTGTCTCTATTATTTTATGACAGACCAGCTAGATCTACTGTCTCTGCTATATTATGACAGACCAGCTAGATCTACTGTCTCTATTATAATATGACAGACCAGCTAGATCTACTGTCTCTGTTATATTATGACAGACCAGCTAGATCTACTGTCTCTATTATAACATGAAAGACCAGTAGATCTACTGTCTCTATTATATTATGACAGACCAGCTAGATCTACTGTCTCTATTATATTATGACAGACCAGCTAGATCTACTGTCTCTATTATATTATGACAGACCAGCTAGATCTACTGTCTCTATTATAATATGACAGACCAGCTAGATCTACAGTCTCTATTATATTATGACAGACCAGCTAGATCTACTGTCTCTATTATAACATGATAGACCAGCTAGATCTACTGTCTCTATTATTTTATGACAGACCAGCTAGATCTACTGTCTCTATTATAACATGACAGACCAGCTAGATCTACTGTCTCTATTATAATATGACAGACAAGCTAGATATACTGTCTCTATCATATTATGACAGAACAGCTAGATCTACTGTCTCTATTATTTATATGACAGACCAGGTAGATCTACTGTCTTTCTATATTATGAAAGAACCAGCTAGATCTACTGTCTCTATTATTTTTGACAGACCAGCTAGATATACTGTCTCTATTATATTATGACAGACCAGCTAGATCTACTGCCTCTATTATAATTATGACAGACCAGCTAGATCTACTGTCTCTATTATTTATGACAGACCAGGTAGATCTACTGTATCTATTATATTATGACAGACCAGGTAGATCTACTGTCTCTATTATTTTATGAAAGACCAGGTAGATCTACTGTCTCATATTATGACAGACCAGCTAGATCTACTGTCTCCATTATAATATGACAGACCAGCAAAATCTACTGTCTCTATTCTATTATGACAGACCAGGTAGATCTACTGTCTCTATTATATTATGACAGACCAGCAAAATCTACTGTCTCTATTATAAAATGACAGACCATTTTGATCTACTGTCTCTACTATATTATGACAGACCAGCAAGATCTACTGTCTCTATTATAATATGAAAGACCAGCAAGATCTACTGTCTCATATTATGACAGAACAGCTAGATCTACTGTCTCTATTCTATTATGACAGACCAGCTAGATGTACTGTCTCTATTATAATATGACAGACCAGCTAGATCTACTGTCTCTATTATAATATGACAGACCAGCTAGATCTACTGTCTCCATTATAATATGACAGACCAGCTAGATCTACTGTCTCTATTATATTATGACAGACCAGCTGACATCAACTGTCTGTATTATAATATGACAGACCAGCTAGACCTAATGTCTCTATTATAATGTGACAGACCAGTCTGTCCTATTATATTATGACAGACCAGCTAGATATACTGTCTCATTATAATATGACAGACCAGCTAGATCTACTGTCTCTATTATATTATGACAGACCAGCTAGATCTACTGTCTCTATTATATTATGACAGACCAGCTCGATCTACTGTTTCTATTATAACATGACAGACCAGGTAGATCTACTGTTTCTATTATAATATGAAAGACCAGCTCCATCTACTGTCTCTATTATTTTATGACAGATCAGCTAGATCTACTGTCTCTATCATATTATGACAGACCAGCTAGATCTACTGTCTCTATTATTTTATGACAGACCAGGTAGATCTACTGTCTCTGCTATATTATGACAGACCAGCTAGATCTACTGTCTCTATTATAATTTGACAGACCAGCTAGATATACTGTCTCTATTATATTATGACAGACCAGCTAGATCTACTGCCTCTATTATAATATGACAGACCAGCTAGATCTACTGTCTCTATTATTCTATGACAGACCAGGTAGATCTACTGTATCTATTATATTATGACAGACCAGGTAGATCTACTGTCTTTATTATAATATGAAAGACCAGCTAGATCTACTGTCTCATATTATGACAGAACAGCTATATCTACTGTCTCTATTCTATTATGACAGACCAGCTAGATGTACTGTCTCTATTATAATATGACAGACCAGCTAGATCTACTGTCTCTATTATAATATGACAGACCAGCTAGATATACTGTCTCTATTATAATATGACAGACCAGCGAGATCAACTGTCTCTATTATAATATGACAGACCAGCTCGATCTACTGTCTCTATTATAATGTGACAGACCAGCTAGATCTACTATCTCTATTCTATTATGACAGACCAGCTAGATCTACTGTCCCATTATAATATGACAGACCAGCTAGATCTACTGTCTCTATTATAATATGACAGACCAGCTAGATCTACTGTCTCTATTATAATGTGACAGACCAGCTAGATATACTGTCTCTATTATATTATGACAGACCAGCTAATCTACTGTTTCTATTATAACATGAAAGACCAGCTCGATCTACTGTCTCTATTATTTTATAACAGACCAGCTAGATCTACTGCCTCTATTATAATTTGACAGACCAGCTAGATATACTGTCTCTATTATATTATGACAGACCAGCTCGATCTACTGTCTCTATTATTTTATGACAGACCAGCTAGATCTACTGTCTCTATTATAATATGACAGACCAGCTAGATCTACTGTCTCTATTATTCTATGACAGACCAGGTAGATCTACTGTATCTATTATATTATGACAGACCAGGTAGATCTACTGTCTCTATTATAATATGACAGACCAGCTAGATCTACTATCTCTATTATATTATGACAGACCAGCGACATCTACTGTCTCCATTATAATATGATAGACCAGCTAAATCTACTGTCTCTATTATATTATGACAGACCAGCTAGATCTACTGTCTCTATTATTCTATGACAGACCAGGTAGATCTACTGTATCTATTATATTATGACAGACCAGGTAGATCTACTGTCTCTATTATAATATGAAAGACCAGCTAGATCTACTGTCTCATATTATGACAGAACAGCTAGATCTACTGTCTCTATTCTATTATGACAGACCAGCTAGATGTACTGTCTCTATTATTCTATGACAGACCAGCTAGATATACTGTCTCATATTATGACAGAACAGCTAGATCTACTGTCTCTATTATAACATGACAGACCAGCTAGATCTACTGTCTCTATTATTTTATGACAGATCAGCTAGATCTACTGTCTCTATCATATTATGACAGACCAGCTCGATCTACTGTCTCTATTATTTTATGACAGACCAGCTAGATCTACTGTCTCTGCTATATTATGACAGACCAGCTAGATCTACTGTCTCTATTATAATGTGACAGACCAGCTAGATATACTGTCTCTATTATATTATGACAGACCAGCTAGATCTACTGTTTCTATTATAACATGAAAGACCAGCTCGATCTACTGTCTCTATTATTTTATGACAGATCAGCTAGATCTACTGTCTCTATCATATTATGACAGACCAGCTCGATCTACTGTCTCTATTATATTATGACAGACCAGCGACATCTACTGTCTCTATTATAATATGACAGACCAGCTAGATCTACAGTCTCTATTATATTATGACAGACCAGCTAGATCTACTGTCTCCATTATAACATGATAGACCAGCTAGATCTACTGTCTCTATTATTTTATGACAGACCAGCTAGATCTACTGTCTCTATTATAATGTGACAGACCAGCTAGATCTACTGTCTCTATTATAATATGACAGACAAGCTAGATATACTGTCTCATATTATGACAGAACAGCTATATATATATATATATATATATATATATATATATATATATATATATATATATATATATATAGATATATAGATCTACTGTCTCTATTATATTATGACAGACCAGGTAGATCTACTGTTTCTATTATAACATGAAAGAACAGCTCAATCTACTGTCTCTATTATTTTATGACAGATCAGCTAGATCTACTGTCTCTGCTATATTATGACAGACCAGGTAGATCTACTGCCTCTATTATAATTTGACAGACCAGCTAGATATACAGTCTCTATTATATTATGACAGACCAGCTAGATCTACTGTCTCTATCATATTATGACAGACCAGCTAGATCTACTGTCTCTATTATTTTTATGACAGACCAGGTAGATCTACTGTCTCTATTCTATTATCACAGACCAGCGAGATCTACTGTCTCTATTATAATATGACAGACCAGCAAAATCTACTGTCTCTATTAGATTATGACAGACCAGGTAGATCTACTGTCTCTATTATATTATGACAGACCAGCTATATGTACTGTCTCTATTATAAAATGACAGACCATTTTGATCTACTGTCTCTACTATATTATGACAGACCAGCAAGATCTACTGTCTCTATTATAATATGAAAGACCAGCGAGATCTACTGTCTCATATTATGACAGAACAGCTAGATCTACTGTCTCTATTCTATTATGACAGACCAGCTAGATGTACTGTCTCTATTATAATATGACAGACCAGCTAGATCTACTGTCTCTATTATAATATGACAGACCAGGTAGATCTACTGTCTCCATTAGAATATGACAGACCAGCTCAATCTACTGTCTCTATTATTCTATGACAGACCAGCGAGATGTACTGTCTCTATTATAATATGACAGACCAGCTAGATATACTGTCTCTATTATATTATGACAGACCAGCGACATCTACTGTGTCCATTATAATATGATAGACCAGCTAAATCTACTGTCTCTATTATATTATGACAGACCAGCTAGATCTACTGTCTCTATTATAATATGACAGACCAGCGAGATCAACTGTCTGTATTATAATATGAAAGACCAGCTCGATCTACTGTCTCTATTATAATGTGACAGACCAGCTAGATATACTATCTCTATTCTATTATGACAGACCAGCTAGATCTTCTGTCCCCATTATAATATGACAGACCAGCTAGATCTACTGTCTCCATTAGAATATGACAGACCAGCTCAATCTACTGTCTCTATTATAATATGACAGACCAGCTAGATCAACTGTCTGTATTATAATATGACAGACCAGCTAGATAATGTCTCTATTATAATGTGACAGACCAGCTAGATCTACTGTCTCTATTATAATATGACAGACCAGCTAGATATACTGTATCATATTATGACAGAACAGCTAGATCTACTGTCTCTATTATAATATGACAGACCAGCTAGATCTACTGTCTCTATTATATTATGACAGACCAGGTAGATCTACTGTTTATATTATAACATGAAAGAACAGCTCGATCTACTGTCTCTATTATTTTATGACAGATCAGCTAGATCTACTGTCTCTATCATATTATGACAGACCAGCTCGATCTACTATCTCTATTATTTTATGACAGACCAGGTAGATCTACTGTCTCTGCTATATTATGACAGAGCAGCTAGATCTACTGTCTCTATTATAATGTGACAGACCAGCTAGATATACTGTCTCTATTATATTATGACAGACCAGCTCGATCTACTGTCTCTATTATTTTATGACAGATCAGCTAGATCTACTGTCTCTATTATAATTTGACAGACCAGCTAGATTATACTGTCTCTATTATATTATGACAGACCAGCTAGATCTACTGTCTCTATTATAATATGACAGACCAGCTAGATCTACTGTCTCTATTATTCTATGACAGACCAGCGAGATGTACTGTCTCTATTATAATATGACAGACCAGCTAGATATACTGTCTCTATTATATTATGACAGACCAGCGACATCTACTGTGTCCATTATAATATGACAGACCAGCTAAATCTACTGTCTCTATTATATTATGACAGACCAGCTAGATCTACTGTCTCTATTATAATATGACAGACCAGCGAGATCAACTGTCTGTATTATAATATGAAAGACCAGCTCGATCTACTGTCTCTATTATAATGTGACAGACCAGCTAGATATACTGTCTCTATTATATTATGACAGACCAGCTCGATCTACTGTCTCTATTATTTTATGACAGATCAGCTAGATCTACTGTCTCTATTATAATTTGACAGACCAGCTAGTTATACTGTCTCTATTATATTATGACAGACCAGCTAGATCTACTGCCTCTATTATAATATGACAGACCAGCTAGATCTACTGTCTCTATTATTCTATGACAGACCAGCGAGATGTACTGTCTCTATTATAATATGACAGACCAGCTAGATATACTGTCTCTATTATATTATGACAGACCAGCGACATCTACTGTGTCCATTATAATATGATAGACCAGCTAAATCTACTGTCTCTATTATATTATGACAGACCAGCTAGATCTTCTGTCCCCATTATAATATGACAGACCAGCTAGATCTACTGTCTCTATTATAATATGACAGACCAGCTAGATATACTGTCTCATATTATGACAGAACAGTTAGATCTACTGTCTCTATTATACTATGACAGACCAGCTAGATCTACTGTCTCTATTATAACATGAAAGAACAGCTCGATCTACTGTCTCTATTATTTTATGACAGATCAGCTAGATCTACTGTCTCTATCATATTATGACAGACCAGCTAGATCTACTGTCTCTATTATTTTATGACAGACCAGATAGATCTACTGTCTCTGCTATATTATGACAGACCAGCTAGATCTACTGTCTCTATTATAATGTGACAGACCAGCTAGATCTACTGTTTCTATTATAACATGAAAGACCAGCTCGATCTACTGTCTCTATTATTTCATGACAGACCAGCTAGATCTACTGCCTCTATTATAATTTGACAGACCAGCTCGATCTACTGTCTCTATTATTTTATGACAGACCAGCTAGATCTACTGCCTCTATTATAATTTGACAGACCAGCTAGATATACTGTCTCTATTATATTATGAAAGACCAGCTAGATCTACTGTCTCATATTATGACAGAACAGCTAGATCTACTGTCTCCATTATAATATGACAGACCAGCTCGATCTACTGTCTCTATTATTTTATGACAGACCAGCTCGATCTACTGTCTCTATTATTTTATGACAGACCAGCTCGATCTACTGTCTCTATTATTTTATGACAGACCAGCTAGATCTACTGTCTCTATTATAATATGAAAGACCAGCTAGATCTACTGTCTCATATTATGACAGAACAGCTAGATCTACTGTCTCCATTATAATATGACAGACCAGCTCGATCTACTG
Source organism: Oncorhynchus keta (assembly GCF_023373465.1). Lineage (NCBI taxonomy): Eukaryota > Metazoa > Chordata > Actinopteri > Salmoniformes > Salmonidae > Oncorhynchus > Oncorhynchus keta. The sequence continues at coordinate 119,215 of NW_026289331.1, forward strand.
TCTCTATTCTACTATGACAGACCAGCGAGATCTACTGTCTCTATTATAATATGACTGACCAGCAAAATCTACTGTCTCTATTAGATAATGACAGACCAGGTAGATCTACTGTCTCTATTCTATTATGACAGACCAGCGAGATCTACTGTCTCTATTATAATATGACTGACCAGCAAAATCTACTGTCTCTATTAGATAATGACAGACCAGGTAGATCTACTGTCTGTATTCTATTATGACAGACCAGCTAGATCTACTATCTCTATTCTATTATGACAGACCAGCTAGATCTTCTGTCACCATTATAATATGACAGACCAGCTAGATCTACTGTCTCTATTATAATATGACAGACCAGCTATATATACTGTCTCATATTATGACAGAACAGCTAGATCTACTGTCTCTATTATAATATGACAGACCAGCTAGATCTACTGTCTCTATTATAATATGAAAGACCAGCTAGATCTACTGTCTCATATTATGACAGAACAGCTAGATCTACTGTCTCCATTATAATATGACAGACCAGCTCGATCTACTGTCTCTATTCTACTATGACAGACCAGCGAGATCTACTGTCTCTATTATAATATGACTGACCAGCAAAATCTACTGTCTCTATTAGATAATGACAGACCAGGTAGATCTACTGTCTGTATTCTATTATGACAGACCAGCTAGATCTACTATCTCTATTCTATTATGACAGACCAGCTAGATCTTCTGTCACCATTATAATATGACAGACCAGCTAGATCTACTGTCTCTATTATAATATGACAGACCAGCTATATACTGTCTCATATTATGACAGAACAGCTAGATCTACTGTCTCTATTATAATATGACAGACCAGCTAGATCTACTGTCTCTATTATAATATGAAAGACCAGCTAGATCTACTGTCTCATATTATGACAGAACAGCTAGATCTACTGTCTCCATTATAATATGACAGACCAGCTAGATCTACTGTCTCTATTCTACTATGACAGACCAGCGAGATCTACTGTCTCTATTATAATATGACTGACCAGCAAAATCTACTGTCTCTATTAGATAATGACAGACCAAATCAAATCAAATCAAATCAAATCAAATCAAATTTATTTATATAGCCCTTATGTACAGACCAGCTAGATCTACTGTCTCAAATTGCTGTACAGAAACCCAGCCTAAAACCTCAATTAGCAAACAATGCAGGTGTAAAAGCACTGGCTAGGAAAAACTCCCTAGAAAGGCCAAAACCTAGGAAGACAGCTAGAGAGGAACCGGGCTATTGTGGGGTGACAGACCTCTTCTGGCTGTGCTATTATATTATGACGGGTAGAGATTATAACAGAACATGACCAAGATGTTCAAATATTCATGAAATGACCAGATCTACTGGTCGAATAATATAAGGCAGAACAGTTGAAACTGGAGACAGACCAGGTGGACTGGGGACAGTCTCTATTATTTATGTCAGACCAGCTGGGGCACGGTCCTAGGGCTTAGGTCATTTGAAGACTGGAGCAGGAGCATGGCCAGGTGGACTGGGGACAGCAAGAGTCCTCATGTCAGGTATCCTGGGACATGGTCCAGCTAGCTCAGGTCCTCGAGAGAGAGAAAGAAAGAGAAGGAGAGAATTGAGAGAACGCACATCTAGATTCACACAGGACAGAACAGACAGGAGAAGTACTCCAGATATAATAAACTGACCCTAGCCCCCGACACATAAACTACTGCAGCATAAATACTGGAGGCTGAGACAGGAGGGGTCAGGAGAACAGACCAGGTAGATCTACTGTCTCTATTCTATTATGACAGACCAGCGAGATCTACTGTCTCTATTATAATATGACAGACCAGCAAAATCTACTGTCTCTATTAGATAATGACAGACCAGGTAGATCTACTGTCTGTATTCTATTATGACAGACCAGCTAGATCTACTGTCTCTATTCTATTATGACAGACCAGCTAGATCTTCTGTCTCATTATAATATGACAGACCAGCTAGATCTACTGTCTCTATTATAATATGACAGACCAGCTAGATCTACTGTCTCATTATAATATGACAGACCAGCTAGATCTACTGTCTCTATTATTTTATGACAGACCAGCTAGATCTACTGTCTCTATTATAATTTGACAGACCAGCTAGATATACTGTCTCTATTATATTATGAAAGACCAGCTAGATCTACTGTCTCATATTATGACAGAACAGCTAGATCTACTGTCTCCATTATAATATGACAGACCAGCTCGATCTACTGTCTCTATTATTTTATGACAGACCAGCTAGATCTACTGTCTCTATTATTTTATGACAGACCAGATAGATCTACTGTCTCTATTATATTATGACAGACCAGCTAGATTTACTGTCTCTATTATAATATGACAGACCAGCTAGATCTACTGTCTCATATTATTACAGACCAGGTAGATCTACTGTTTCTATTATAACATGAAAGAACAGCTCAATCTACTGTCTCTATTATTTTATGACAGATCAGCTAGATCTACTGTCTCTATTATAATTTGACAGACCAGCTAGATATACTGTCTCTATTATATTATGACAGACCAGCTAGATCTACTGTCTCTATTATTCTATGACAGACCAGCTAGATCTACTGTCTCTATTATATTATGACAGACCAGCGACATCTGCTGTGTCCATTATAATATGATAGACCAGCTAAATCTACTGTCTCTATTATATTATGACAGACCAGCTAGATCTACTGTCTCTATTATAATATGACAGACCAGCGAGATCAACTGTCTGTATTATAATATGACAGACCAGCTCGATCTACTGTCTCTATTTTAATGTGACAGACCAGCTAGATATACTATCTCTATTCTATTATGACAGACCAGCTAGATCTTCTGTCCCCATTATAATATGACAGACCAGCTAGATCTACTGTCTCTATTATAATATGACAGACCAGCTAGATATACTGTCTCATATTATGACAGAACAGTTAGATCTACTGTCTCTATTATAATATGACAGACCAGCTAGATCTACTGTCTCTATTATAACATGAAAGAACAGCTCGATCTACTGTCTCTATTATTTTATGACAGATCAGCTAGATCTACTGTCTCTATCATATTATGACAGACCAGCTCGATCTACTGTCTCTATTATTTTATGACAGACCAGATAGATCTACTGTCTCTATTATATTATGACAGACCAGCTAGATCTACTGTCTCTATTATAATGTGACAGACCAGCTAGATATACTGTCTCTATTATATTATGACAGACCAGCTAGATCTACTGTTTCTATTATAACATGAAAGACCAGCTCGATCAACTGTCTCTATTATTTTATGACAGACCAGCTAGATCTACTGCCTCTATTATAATTTGACAGACCAGCTAGATCTACTGTCTCTGCTATATTATGACAGACCAGCTAGATCTACTGTCTCTATTATAATGTGACAGACCAGCTAGATATACTGTCTCTATTATATTATGACAGACCAGCTAGATCTACTGTTTCTATTATAACATGAAAGACCAGCTCGATCTACTGTCTCTATTATTTTATGACAGACCAGCTAGATCTACTGCCTCTATTATAATTTGACAGACCAGCTAGATATACTGTCTCTATTATATTATGACAGACCAGCTCGATCTACTGTCTCTATTATTTTATGACAGACCAGCTAGATCTACTGCCTCTATTATAATTTGACAGACCAGCTAGATATACTGTCTCTATTATATTATGAAAGACCAGCTAGATCTACTGTCTCATATTATGACAGAACAGCTAGATCTACTGTCTCCATTATAATATGACAGACCAGCTCGATCTACTGTCTCTATTATTTTATGACAGACCAGCTCGATCTACTGTCTCTATTATTTTATGACAGACCAGCTCGATCTACTGTCTCTATTATTTTATGACAGACCAGCTAGATCTACTGTCTCTATTATAATATGAAAGACCAGCTAGATCTAATGGCTCATATTATGACAGAACAGCTAGATCTACTGTCTCCATTATAATATGACAGACCAGCTCGATCTACTGTCTCTATTCTACTATGACAGACCAGCGAGATCTACTGTCTCTATTATAATATGACTGACCAGCAAAATCTACTGTCTCTATTAGATAATGACAGACCAGGTAGATCTACTGTCTCTATTCTATTATGACAGACCAGCGAGATCTACTGTCTCTATTATAATATGACTGACCAGCAAAATCTACTGTCTCTATTAGATAATGACAGACCAGCTAGATCTACTGTCTCTATTCTATTATGACAGACCAGCTAGATCTTCTGTCACCATTATAATATGACAGACCAGCTAGATCTACTGTCTCTATTATAATATGACAGACCAGCTGACAGATAGATCTACTGTCTATTATAATATGACAGAACAGCTAGATCTACTGTCTCTATTATATATTATGACAGACCAGCTAGATCTACTGTCTCTATTATAATATGACAGACCAGCGAGATCAACTGTCTGTATTATAATATGACAGACCAGCTCGATCTACTGTCTCTATTATAATTTGACAGACCAGCTAGATATACTGTCTCTATTATATTATGACAGACCAGCTAGATCTACTGTTTCTATTTTTTTATAACATGAAAGACCAGCTCGATCTACTGTCTCTATTATTTTATGACAGATCAGCTAGATCTACTGTCTCTATCATAATTTGACAGACCAGCTAGATATATTGTCTCTATTATAATTTGACAGACCAGCTAGATATACTGTCTCTATTATATTATGACAGACCAGCTAGATCTACTGTCTCTATTATAATATGAAAGACCAGCTAGATCTACTGTCTCATATTATGACAGAACAGCTAGATCTACTGTCTCTATTCTATTATGACAGACCAGCTAGATCTACTGTTTCTATTATAACATGAAAGACCAGCTAGATCTACTGTCTCTATTATTTTATGACAGATCAGCTAGATCTACTGTCTCTGTTATATTATGACAGACCAGCTAGATCTACTGCCTCTATTATAATTTGACAGACCAGCTAGATATACTGTCTCTATTATATTATGAAAGACCAGCTAGATCTACTGTCTCATATTATGACAGAACAGCTAGATCTACTGTCTCCATTATAATATGACAGACCAGCTCGATCTACTGTCTCTATTATTTTATGACAGACCAGCTCGATCTACTGTCTCTATTATTTTATGACAGACCAGCTCGATCTACTGTCTCTATTATTTTATGACAGACCAGCTAGATCTACTGTCTCTATTATAATATGAAAGACCAGCTAGATCTACTGTCTCATATTATGACAGAACAGCTAGATCTACTGTCTCCATTATAATATGACAGACCAGCTCGATCTACTGTCTCTATTCTACTATGACAGACCAGCGAGATCTACTGTCTCTATTATAATATGACTGACCAGCAAAATCTACTGTCTCTATTAGATAATGACAGACCAGGTAGATCTACTGTCTCTATTCTATTATGACAGACCAGCGAGATCTACTGTCTCTATTATAATATGACTGACCAGCAAAATCTACTGTCTCTATTAGATAATGACAGACCAGGTAGATCTACTGTCTGTATTCTATTATGACAGACCAGCTAGATCTACTATCTCTATTCTATTATGACAGACCAGCTAGATCTTCTGTCACCATTATAATATGACAGACCAGCTAGATCTACTGTCTCTATTATAATATGACAGACCAGCTATATATACTGTCTCATATTATGACAGAACAGCTAGATCTACTGTCTCTATTATAATATGACAGACCAGCTAGATCTACTGTCTCTATTATAATATGACAGACCAGCGAGATCAACTGTCTGTATTATAATATGACAGACCAGCTCGATCTACTGTCTCTATTATAATTTGACAGACCAGCTAGATATACTGTCTCTATTATATTATGACAGACCAGCTAGATCTACTGTTTCTATTTTTTTATAACATGAAAGACCAGCTCGATCTACTGTCTCTATTATTTTATGACAGACCAGCTAGATCTACTGTCCCCATTATAATATGACAGACCAGGTAGATCTACTGTCTCTATTATAATATGACAGACCAGCTAGATATACTGTCTCATATTATGACAGAACAGCTAGATCTACTGTCTCTATTATAATATGAAAGACCAGCTAGATCTACTGTCTCATATTATGACAGAACAGCTAGATCTACTGTCTCTATTCTATTATGAAAGACCAGGTAGATTTACTGTTTCTATTATAACATGAAATAACAGCTCAATCTACTGTCTCTATCATATTATGACAGACCAGCTCGATCTACTGTCTCTATTATTTTATGACATACCAGCTAGATATACTGTCTCTATTATATTATGACAGACCAGCTAGATCTACTGTTTCTATTATAACATGAAAGACCAGCTCGATCTACTGTCTCTATTATAATATGACAGACAAGCTAGATATACTGTCTCATATTATGACGGAACAGCTAGATCTACTGTCTCTATTATATTATGACAGACCAGGTAGATCTACTGTTTCTATTATAACATGAAAGACCAGCTAGATCTACTGTCTCTATTATTTTATGACAGACCAGCTAGATCTACTGTCTCTATTATATTATGACAGACCAGCTAGATCTACTGTCTCTATTATAATGTGACAGACCAGCTAGATATACTGTCTCTATTATATTATGACAGACCTGCTAGATCTACTGTTTCTATTATAACATGAAAGACCAGCTCGATCTACTGTCTCTATTATAATATGACAGACAAGCTAGATATACTGTCTCATATTATGACGGAACAGCTAGATCTACTGTCTCTATTATATTATGACAGACCAGCTAGATCTACTGCCTCTATTATAATTTGACAGACCAGCTAGATATACTGTCTCTATTATATTATGACAGACCAGCTAGATCTACTGTCTCTATCATATTATGACAGACCAGCTAGATCTACTGTCTCTATTATTTTATGACAGACCAGGTAGATCTACTGTCTCTATTCTATTATCACAGACCAGCGCGATATACTGTCTCTATTATAATATGACAGACCAGCAAAATCTACTGTCTCTATTAGATTATGACAGACCAGGTAGATCTACTGTCTCTATTATATTATGACAGACCAGCTAGATGTACTGTCTCTATTATAAAATGACAGACCATTTTGATCTACTGTCTCTACTATATTATGACAGACCAGCAAGATCTACTGTCTCTATTATAATATGAAAGACCAGCGAGATCTACTGTCTCATATTATGACAGAACAGCTAGATCTACTGTCTCTATTCTATTATGACAGACCAGCTAGATGTACTGTCTCTATTATAATATGACAGACCAGCTAGATCTACTGTCTCTATTATAATATGACAGACCAGGTAGATCTACTGTCTCCATTATAATATGACAGACCAGCTCGATCTACTGTCTCTATTATATTATGACAGACCAGCGACATCTACTGTCTCTATTATAATATGACAGACCAGCTAGATCTACAGTCTCTATTATATTATGACAGACCAGCTAGATCTACTGTCTCCATTATAATATGACAGACCAGCTAGATCTACTGTCTCTATTATAATATGACAGACCAGCGAGATCTACTGTCTCTATTATAATATGACAGACCAGCTAGATCTACTGTCTCTATTATAATATGACAGACCAGCTAGATCAACTATATCTATTCTATTATGACAGACCAGCTAGATCTACTGTCTCTATTATAATATGACAGACCAGCTAGATCTACTGTCTCTATTATAATATGACAGACCAGCTAGATCTACTGTCTCTATATTATGACAGACCAGCTAGATCTACTGTCTCTATTATAATATGACAGACCAGCTAGATCTACTGTCTCTATTATATTATGACAGACCAGCTAGATCTACTGTCTCTATTATAACATGAAAGAACCAGCTAGATCTACTGTCTCTATTATATTATGACAGACCAGCTAGATCTACTGTCTCTATCTATATTATGACAGATCAGCTAGATCTACTGTCTCTATCATATTATGACAGACCAGCTCAATCTACTGTCTCTATTATTTTATGACAGACCAGCTAGATCTACTGTCTCTGCTATATTATGACAGACCAGCTAGATCTACTGTCTCTATTATAATGTGACAGACCAGCTAGATATACTGTCTCTATTATATTATGACAGACCAGCTAGATCTACTGTTTCTATTATAACATGAAAGACCAGCTCGATCTACTGTCTCTATTATAATATGACAGACAAGCTAGATATACTGTCTCATATTATGACAGAACAGCTAGATCTACTGTCTCTATTATATTATGACAGACCAGGTAGATCTACTGTTTCTATTATAACATGAAAGACCAGCTCGATCTACTGTCTCTATTATTTTATGACAGACCAGATAGATCTACTGTCTCTGCTATATTATGACAGACCAGCTAGATCTACTGTCTCTATTATAATGTGACAGACCAGCTAGATATACTGTCTCTATTATAATTTGACAGACCAGCTAGATCTACTGTTTCTATTATAACATGAAAGACCAGCTCGATCTACTGTCTCTATTATTTTATGACAGACCAGCTAGATCTACTGCCTCTATTATAATTTGACAGACCAGCTAGATCTACTGTCTCTATTATATTATGACAGACCAGCTAGATCTACTGTCTCTATTATTTTATGACAGACCAGCTAGATCTACTGCCTCTATTATAATATGACAAGACCAGCTAGATCTACTGTCTCTATTATTCTATGACAGACCAGGTAGATCTACTGTATCTATTATATTATGACAGACCAGGTAGATCTACTGTCTCTATTATAATATGAAAGACCAGCTAGATCTACTGTCTCATATTATGACAGAACAGCTAGATCTACTGTCTCCATTATAATATGACAGACCAGCAAAATCTACTGTCTCTATTAGAGAATGACAGACCAGGTAGATCTACTGTCTCTATTCTATTATGACAAACCAGCTAGATCTACTGTCTCTATTATAATATGACAGACCAGCTAGATCTACTGTCTCCATTATAATATGACAGACCAGCTAGATCTACTGTCTCTATTATATTATGACAGACCAGCGAGATCTACTGTCTCTATTATAATATGACAGACCAGCTAGATCTACTGTCTCTATTATATTATGACAGACCAGCTAGATCTACTGTCTGTATTATAACATGACAGACCAGCTAGATCTACTGTCTCTATTATAATATGACAGACCAGCTAGATCTACTGTCTCTATTATAATATGACAGACCAGCTAGATCTACTGTCTCTATTATAATATGACAGACCAGCTAGATAACTGTATCTATTATATTATGACAGACCAGCTAGATCTACTGTCTCTATTATAATATGACAGACCAGCTAGATCTACTGTCTCTATTATAATATGACAGACCAGCTAGATATACTGTCTCTATTATATTATGACAGAACAGCTAGATCTACTGTCTCTATTATAATATGACAGACCAGCTAGATCTACTGTCTCTATTATATTATGACAGACCAGCTAGATCTACTGTTTCTATTATAACATGAAAGACCAGCTAGATCTACTGTCTCTATTATTTATGACAGACCAGCTAGATCTACTGTCTCTATTATATTATGACAGACCAGCTAGATCTACTGTCTCTATTATATTATGACAGACCAGCTCGATCTACTGTCTCTATTATATTATGACAGACCAGCTAGATCTACTGTCTCTATTATATTATGACAGACCAGCTAGATCTACTGTCTCTATTATAATATGACAGACCAGCTAGATCTACTGTCTCTATTATAATATGACAGACCAGCTAGATCTACTGTCTCTATTATAATATGACAGACCAGCTAGATCTACTGTCTCTATTATAATATGACAGACCAGCTTGATCTACTGTCTCTATTATATTATGACAGACCAGCTAGATCTACTGTCTCTATTATATTATGACAGACCAGGTAGATCTACTGTTTCTATTATAACATGAAAGACCAGCTCGATCTACTGTCTCTATTATTTTATGACAGAACAGGTAGATCTACTGTCTCTGCTATATTATGACAGACCAGCTAGATCTACTGTCTCTATTATAATATGACAGACCAGCTAGATATACTGTCTCTATTATAATTTGACAGACCAGCTAGATCTACTGTTTCTATTATAACATGAAAGACCAGCTCGATCTACTGTCTCTATTATTTTATGACAGACCAGCTAGATCTACTGTCTCTATTATAATTTGACAGACCAGCTAGATATACTGTCTCTATTATATTATGACAGACCAGCTCGATCTACTGTCTCTATTATTTTATGACAGACCAGCTAGATCTACTGCCTCTATTATAATATGACAGACCAGCTAGATCTACTGTCTCTATTATTCTATGACAGACCAGGTAGATCTACTGTATCTATTATATTATGACAGACCAGGTAGATCTACTGTCTCTATTATAATATGAAAGACCAGCTAGATCTACTGTCTCATATTATGACAGAACAGCTAGATCTACTGTCTCCATTATAATATGACAGACCAGCAAAATCTACTGTCTCTATTAGAGAATGACAGACCAGGTAGATCTACTGTCTGTATTCTATTATGACAAACCAGCGAGATGTACTGTCTCTATTATAATATGACAGACCAGCTAGATCTACTGTCTCCATTATAATATGACAGACCAGCTAGATCTACTGTCTCTATTATAATATGACAGACCAGCGAGATCTACTGTCTCCATTATAATATGACAGACCAGCTAGATCTACTGTCTCTATTATAATATGACAGACCAGCGAGATCAACTGTCTGTATTATAATATGACAGACCAGCTCGATCTACTGTCTCTATTATAATTTGACAGACCAGCTAGATATACTGTCTCTATTATATTATGACAGACCAGCTAGATCTACTGTTTCTATTTTTTTTATAATATGAAAGACCAGCTCGATCTACTGTCTCTATTATTTTATGACAGATCAGCTAGATCTACTGTCTCTATCATAATTTGACAGACCAGCTAGATATATTGTCTCTATTATATTATGACAGACCAGCTAGATCTACTGTTTCTATTATATTATGAAAGACCAGCTAGATCTACTGTCTCTATTATTTTATGACAGATCAGCTAGATCTACTGTCTCTGCTATATTATGACAGACCAGCTAGATCTACTGTCTCTATTATAATTTGACAGACCAGCTAGATATACTGTCTCTATTATATTATGACAGACCAGCTAGATCTACTGTCTCTATTATAATATGAAAGACCAGCTAGATCTACTGTCTCATATTATGACAGAACAGCTAGATCTACTGTCTCTATTCTATTATGACAGACCAGCTAGATGTACTGTCTCTAGTATTCTATGACAGACCAGGTAGATCTACTGTCTCTATTATAATATGACAGACCAGCTAGATCTACTGTCTCTATTACATTATGACAGACCAGCGACATCTACTGTGTCCATTATAATATGATAGACCAGCTAAATCTACTGTCTCTATTATATTATGACAGACCAGCTAGATCTACTGTCTCTATTATAATATGACAGACCAGCGAGATCAACTGTCTGTATTATAATATGACAGACCAGCTAGATCTACTGTCTCTATTATAATATGACAGACCAGCTAGATCAACTGTCTGTATTATAATATGACAGACCAGGTAGATCTACTGTCTCCATTATAATATGACAGACCAGCTAGATGTACTGTCTCTATTATAATATGACAGACCAGCTAGATCTACTGTCTCTATTATAATATGACAGACCAGGTAGATCTACTGTCTCCATTATAATATGACAGACCAGCTCGATCTACTGTCTCTATTATATTATGACAGACCAGCGACATCTACTGTCTCTATTATATTATGACAGACCAGCTAGATGTACTGTCTCTATTAGATTATGACAGACCAGGTAGATCTACTGTCTCCATTATAACATGATAGACCAGCTAGATCTACAGTCTCTATTATTTTATGACAGACCAGCTAGATCTACTGTCTCTATTATAATATGACAGACCAGCTAGATCAACTGTCTGTATTATATAATATGACAGACCAGCTAGACCTAATGTCTCTATTATAATATGACAGACCAGCTAGATCTACTGTCTCTATTATATTATGACAGACCAGCTAGATCTACTGTTTATATTATAACATGAAAGAACCAGCTAGATCTACTGTCTCTATTATTTCATGACAGATCAGCTAGATCTACTGTCTCTATCATATTATGACAGACCAGCTCGATATACTGTCTCTATTATTTTATGACAGACCAGCTAGATCTACTGTCTCTGCTATATTATGACAGACCAGCTAGATCTACTGTCTCTATTATAATGTGACAGACCAGCTAGATATACTGTCTCTATTATATTATGACAGACCAGCTAGATCTACTGTTTCTATTATAACATGAAGGACCAGCTAGATCTACTGTCTCTATTATATTATGACAGACCAGGTAGATCTACTGTTTCTATTATAACATGAAAGAACAGCTCAATCTACTGTCTCTATCATATTATGACAGACCAGCTAGATCTACTGTCCCCATTATAATATGACAGACCAGCTAGATCTACTGTCTCTATTATAATATGACAGACCAGCTAGATATACTGTCTCATATTATGACAGAACAGCTAGATCTACTGTCTCTATTATAATATGACAGACCAGCTAGATCTACTGTCTCTATTATAACATGAAAGAACAGCTAGATCTACTGTCTCTATTATTTTATGACAGATCAGCTAGATCTACTGTCTCTATCATATTATGACAGACCAGTTAGATCTACTGTCTCTATTATTTTATGACAGACCAGGTAGATCTACTGTCTCTGCTATATTATGACAGACCAGCTAGATCTACTGTGTCCATTATAATATCATAGACCAGCTTGATCTACTGTCTCTATTATATAATGACAGACCAGCTAGATCTACTGTTTCTATTATAACATGAAAGACCAGCTCAATCTACTGTCTCTATTATTTTATGACAGACCAGCTAGATCTACTGTCTCTATTATAATTTGACAGACCAGCTAGATATACTGTCTCTATTATATTATGACAGACCAGCTAGATCTACTGTCTCTATTATTATATGACAGACCAGGTAGATCTACTGTATATATTATATTCTGACAGACCAGCTAGATCTACTGTCTCATTATATTATGACAGAACAGCTAGATCTACTGTCTCTATTCTATTATGACAGACCAGCTAGATCTACTGTCTCTATTATTCTATGACAGACCAGGTAGATCTACTGTCTCTATTATAATATGACAGACCAGCTAGATCTACTGTCTCTATTATATTATGACAGACCAGCGACATCTACTGTGTCCATTATAATATGATAGACCAGCTAAATCTACTGTCTCTATTATATTATGACAGACCAGCTAGATCTACTGTCTCTATTATAATATGACAGACCAGCGAGATCAACTGTCTGTATTATAATATGACAGACCAGCTCGATCTACTGTCTCTATTATAATGTGACAGACCAGCTAGATCTACTATATCTATTCTATTATGACAGACCAGCTAGATCTACTGTCCCCATTATAATATGACAGACCAGCTAGATCTACTGTCTCTATTATAATATGACAGACCAGCTAGATATACTGTCTCATATTATGACAGAACAGCTAGATCTACTGTCTCTATTATATTATGACAGACCAGGTAGATCTACTGTTTCTATTATAACATGAAAGACCAGCTCGATCTACTGTCTCTATTATTTTATGACAGATCAGCTAGATCTACTGTCTCTGCTATATTATGACAGACCAGCTAGATCTACTGTCTCTATTATAATTTGACAGACCAGCTAGATATACTGTCTCTATTATATTATGACAGACCAGCTAGATCTACTGTTTCTATTATAACATGAAAGACCAGCTCGATCTACTGTCTCTATTATAATATGACAGACAAGCTAGATATACTGTCTCATATTATGACAGAACAGCTAGATCTACTGTCTCTATTATATTATGACAGACCAGGTAGATCTACTGTTTCTATTATAACATGAAAGACCAGCTCGATCTACTGTCTCTATTATTTTATGACAGATCAGCTAGATCTACTGTCTCTGCTATATTATGACAGACCAGCTAGATCTACTGTCTCTATTATAATTTGACAGACCAGCTAGATATACTGTCTCTATTATATTATGACAGACCAGCTAGATCTACTGTCTCTATCATATTATGACAGACCAGCTAGATCTACTGTCTCTATTATTTTATGACAGACCAGCTAGATCTACTGTCTCTATTCTATTATCACAGACCTAGATCTACTGTCTCTATTATAATATGACAGACCAGCAAAATCTACTGTCTCTATTATATTATGACAGACCAGGTAGATCTACTGTCTCTATTATATTATGACAGACCAGCTAGATGTACTGTCTCTATTATAAAATGACAGACCATTTTGATCTACTGTCTCTATTATATTATGACAGACCAGCAAGATCTACTGTCTCTATTATAATATGAAAGACCAGCGAGATCTACTGTCTCATATTATGACAGAACAGCTAGATCTACTGTCTCTATTATATTATGACAGACCAGCTAGATCTACTGTCTCTATTATAATATGACAGACCAGCTAGATCTACTGTCTCTATTATAATATGACAGACCAGGTAGATCTACTGTCTCCATTATAATATGACAGACCAGCTAGATCTACTGTCTCTATTATATTATGACAGACCAGCGACATCTACTGTCTCTATTATAATATGACAGACCAGCTAGATCTACAGTCTCTATTATATTATGACAGACCAGCTAGATCTACTGTCTCCATTATAACATGACAGACCAGCTAGATCTACTGTCTCCATTATAACATGACAGACCAGCGACATCTACTGTCTCTATTATAATATGACAGACCAGCTAGATCTACTGTCTCTATTATAATATGACAGACCAGCTAGATCTACTATCTCTATTCTATTATGACAGACCAGCTAGATCTACTGTCCCCATTATAATATGACAGACCAGCTAGATCTACTGTCTCTATTATAATATGACAGACCAGCTAGATATACTGTCTCATATTATGACAGAACAGCTAGATCTACTGTCTCTATTATAATATGACAGACCAGCTAGATCTACTGTCTCTATTATATTATGACAGACCAGGTAGATCTACTGTTTCTATTATAACATGAAAGAACAGCTCGATCTACTGTCTCTATTATGTTATGACAGATCAGCTAGATCTACTGTCTCTATATATTATGACAGATCAGCTAGATCTACTGTCTCTATTATATTATGACAGACCAGCTCAATCTACTGTCTCTATTATTTTATGACAGACCAGCTAGATCTACTGTCTCTGCTATATTATGACAGACCAGCTAGATCTACTGTCTCTATTATAATGTGACAGACCAGCTAGATATACTGTCTCTATTATATTATGACAGACCAGCTAGATCTACTGTTTCTATTATAACATGAAAGACCAGCTAGATCTACTGTCTCTATTATAATATGACAGACAAGCTAGATATACTGTCTCATATTATGACAGAACAGCTAGATCTACTGTCTCTATTATATTATGACAGACCAGGTAGATCTACTGTTTCTATTATAACATGAAAGACCAGCTCGATCTACTGTCTCTATTATTTTATGACAGACCAGCTAGATCTACTGTCTCTGCTATATTATGACAGACCAGCTAGATCTACTGTCTCTATTATAATGTGACAGACCAGCTAGATATACTGTCTCTATTATAATTATGACAGACCAGCTAGATCTACTGTTTCTATTATAACATGAAAGACCAGCTCGATCTACTGTCTCTATTATTTTATGACAGACCAGCTAGATCTACTGTCTCTATTATAATTATGACAGACCAGCGAGATATACTGTCTCTATTATATTATGACAGACCAGCTCGATCTACTGTCTCTATTATTTTATGACAGACCAGCTAGATCTACTGCCTCTATTATAATATGACAGACCAGCTAGATCTACTGTCTCTATTATTCTATGACAGACCAGGTAGATCTACTGTATCTATTATATTATGACAGACCAGGTAGATCTACTGTCTCTATTATAATATGAAAGACCAGCTAGATCTACTGTCTCATATTATGACAGAACAGCTAGATCTACTGTCTCCATTATAATATGACAGACCAGCAAAATCTACTGTCTCTATTAGAGAATGACAGACCAGGTAGATCTACTGTCTGTATTCTATTATGACAAACCAGCGAGATGTACTGTCTCTATTATAATATGACAGACCAGCTAGATCTACTGTCTCCATTATAATATGACAGACCAGCTAGATCTACTGTCTCTATTATAATATGACAGACCAGCGAGATCTACTGTCTCCATTATAATATGACAGACCAGCTAGATCTACTGTCTCTATTATAATATGACAGACCAGCGAGATCAACTGTCTGTATTATAATATGACAGACCAGCTCGATCTACTGTCTCTATTATAATTTGACAGACCAGCTAGATATACTGTCTCTATTATATTATGACAGACCAGCTAGATCTACTGTTTCTATTTTTTTTATAACATGAAAGACCAGCTCGATCTACTGTCTCTATTATTTTATGACAGATCAGCTAGATCTACTGTCTCTATCATAATTTGACAGACCAGCTAGATATATTGTCTCTATTATATTATGACAGACCAGCTAGATCTACTGTTTCTATTATAACATGAAAGACCAGCTCGATCTACTGTCTCTATTATTTTATGACAGATCAGCTAGATCTACTGTCTCTGCTATATTATGACAGACCAGCTAGATCTACTGTCTCTATTATAATTATGACAGACCAGCTAGATATATGGTCCTTCTGTAGCTCAGTTGGTAGAGCATGGCGCTTGTAATGCCAGGGTAGTGGGTTCTATTATAATATGACAGACCACTAGATACGTAGAATGTATGCACCATGACTGTAAGTCGCTTTGGATCTACTGTCTGCTAAATGGCATATATTATTATTATATTATATACTGTCTCTATTATATTATGACAGACCAGCTAGATCTACTGTCTCTATTATAATATGAAAGACCAGCTAGATCTACTGTCTCATATTATGACAGAACAGCTAGATCTACTGTCTCTATTCTATTATGACAGACCAGCTAGATGTACTGTCTCTATTATTCTATGACAGACCAGGTAGATCTACTGTCTCTATTATAATATGACAGACCAGCTAGATCTACTGTCTCTATTACATTATGACAGACCAGCGACATCTACTGTGTCCATTATAATATGATAGACCAGCTAAATCTACTGTCTCTATTATATTATGACAGACCAGCTAGATCTACTGTCTCTATTATAATATGACAGACCAGCGAGATCAACTGTCTCTATTATAATGTGACAGACCAGCTAGATCTACTATCTCTATTCTATTATGACAGACCAGCTAGATCTACTGTCCCCATTATAATATGACAGACCAGCTAGATGTACTGTCTCTATTATAATATGACAGACCAGCTAGATCTACTGTCTCTATTATAATATGACAGACCAGGTAGATCTACTGTCTCCATTATAATATGACAGACCAGCTCGATCTACTGTCTCTATTATATTATGACAGACCAGCTACATCTACTGTCTCTATTATAATATGACAGACCAGCTAGATCTACAGTCTCTATTATATTATGACAGACCAGCTAGATCTACTGTCTCCATTATAACATGATAGACCAGCTAGATCTACAGTCTCTATTATTTTATGACAGACCAGCTAGATCTACTGTCTCTATTATAATATGACAGACCAGCTAGATCAACTGTCTGTATTATAATATGACAGACCAGCTAGACCTAATGTCTCTATTATAATGTGACAGACCAGCTAGATCTACAGTCTCTATTATATTATGACAGACCAGCTAGATCTACTGTCTCCATTATAACATGATAGACCAGCTAGATCTACAGTCTCTATTATTTTATGACAGACCAGCTAGATCTACTGTCTCTATTATAATATGACAGACCAGCTAGATCAACTGTCTGTATTATAATATGACAGACCAGCTAGACCTAATGTCTCTATTATAATATGACAGACCAGCTAGATCTACTGTCTCTATTATATTATGGCAGACCAGGTAGATCTACTGTTTATATTATAACATGAAAGAACAGCTCGATCTACTGTCTCTATTATTTCATGACAGATCAGTTAGATCTACTGTCTCTATCATATTATGACAGACCAGCTCGATCTACTGTCTCTATTATTGTATGACAGACCAGCTAGATCTACTGTCTCTGCTATATTATGACAGACCAGCTAGATCTACTGTCTCTATTATAATGTGACAGACCAGCTAGATATACTGTCTCTATTATATTATGACAGACCAGCTAGATCTACTGTTTCTATTATAACATGAAAGACCAGCTCTATCTACTGTCTCTATTATTTTATGACAGATCAGCTCGATCTACTGTCTCTATTATAATGTGACAGACCAGCTAGATCTACTATCTCTATTCTATTATGACAGACCAGCTAGATCTACTGTCCCCATTATAATATGACAGACCAGCTAGATCTACTGTCTCTATTATAATATGACGGACCAGCTAGATATACTGTCTCATATTATGACAGAACAGCTAGATCTACTGTCTCTATTATAATATGACAGACCAGCTAGATCTACTGTCTCTATTATAACATGAAAGAACAGCTCGATCTTCTGTCTCTATTATTTTATGACAGATCAGCTAGATCTACTGTCTCTATCATATTATGACAGACCAGCTCGATCTACTGTCTCTATTATTTTATGACAGACCAGATAGATCTACTGTCTCTGCTATATTATGACAGACCAGCTAGATCTACTGTCTCTATTATAATGTGACAGACCAGCTAGATATACTGTCTCTATGATATTATGACAGACCAGCTAGATCTACTGTTTCTATTATAACATGAAAGACCAGCTCAATCTACTGTCTCTATTATTTTATGACAGACCAGCTAGATCTACTGCCTCTATTATAATTTGACAGACCAGCGAGATATACTGTCTCTATTATATTATGACAGACCAGCTCGATCTACTGTCTCTATTATTTTATGACAGACCAGCTAGATCTACTGCCTCTATTATAATATGACAGACCAGCTAGATCTACTGTCTCATATTATGACAGAACAGCTAGATCTACTGTCTCTATTCTATTATGACAGACCAGCTAGATGTACTGTCTCTATTATTCTATGACAGACAAGGTAGATCTACTGTCTCTATTATAATATGACAGACCAGCTAGATCTACTGTCTCTATTACATTATGACAGACCAGCGACATCTACTGTGTCCATTATAATATGATAGACCAGCTAAATCTACTGTCTCTATTATATTATGACAGACCAGCTAGATCTACTGTCTCTATTATAATATGACAGACCAGCGAGATCAACTGTCTGTATTATAATATGACAGACCAGCTCGATCTACTATCTCTATTATAATGTGACAGACCAGCTAGATCTACTATCTCTATTATATTATGACAGACCAGCTAGATCTACTGTCTCCATTATAATATGACAGACCAGCTAGATGTACTGTCTCTATTATAATATGACAGACCAGCTAGATCTACTGTCTCTATTATAATATGACAGACCAGGTAGATCTACTGTCTCCATTATAATATGACAGACCAGCTCGATCTACTGTCTCTATTATATTATGACAGACCAGCGACATCTACTGTCTCTATTATAATATGACAGACCAGCTAGATCTACAGTCTCTATTATATTATGACAGACCAGCTAGATCTACTGTCTCCATTATAACATGATAGACCAGCTAGATCTACAGTCTCTATTATTTTATGACAGACCAGCTAGATCTACTGTCTCTATTATAATATGACAGACCAGCTAGATCAACTGTCTGTATTATAATATGACAGACCAGCTAGACCTAATGTCTCTATTATAATGTGACAGACCAGCTAGATCTACAGTCTCTATTATATTATGACAGACCAGCTAGATCTACTGTCTCCATTATAACATGATAGACCAGCTAGATCTACAGTCTCTATTATTTTATGACAGACCAGCTAGATCTACTGTCTCTATTATAATATGACAGACCAGCTAGATCAACTGTCTGTATTATAATATGACAGACCAGCTAGACCTAATGTCTCTATTATAATATGACAGACCAGCTAGATCTACTGTCTCTATTATATTATGGCAGACCAGGTAGATCTACTGTTTCTATTATAACATGAAAGAACAGCTCGATCTACTGTCTCTATTATTTTATGACAGATCAGTTAGATCTACTGTCTCTATCATATTATGACAGACCAGCTCGATCTACTGTCTCTATTATTGTACGACAGACCAGCTAGATCTACTGTCTCTGCTATATTATGACAGACCAGGTAGATCTACTGTTTCTATTATAACATGAAAGACCAGCTCGATCTACTGTCTCTATTATTTTATGACAGATCAGCTAGATCTACTGTCTCTATCATATTATGACAGACCATCTCGATCTACTGTCTCTATTATATTATGACAGACCAGGTAGTTCTACTGTTTCTATTATAACATGAAAGAACAGCTCAATCTACTGTCTCTATTATTTAATGACAGATCAGCTAGATCTACTGTCTCTGCTATATTATGACAGACCAGCTAGATCTACTGCCTCTATTATAATTTGACAGACCAGCTAGATATACTGTCTCTATTATATTATGACAGACCAGCTAGATCTACTGTCTCTATCATATTATGACAGACCAGCTAGATTTACTGTCTATATTATTTTATGACAGACCAGGTAGATCTACTGTCTCTATTATAATATGACAGACCAGCAAAATCTACTGTCTCTATTAGATTATGACAGACCAGGTAGATCTACTGTCTCTATTATATTATGACAGACCAGCTAGATGTACTGTCTCTATTATAAAATGACAGACCATTTTGATCTACTGTCTCTATTATATTATGACAGACCAGGTAGATCTAATGTCTCTATTATATTATGACAGACCAGCTAGATCTACTGTCTCTATTATAATATGACAGACCAGCGAGATCAACTGTCTGTATTATAATATGACAGACCAGCTCGATCTACTGTCTCTATTATAATGTGACAGACCAGCTCGATCTACTGTCCCCATTATAATATGACAGACCAGCTAGATCTACTGTCTCTATTATAATATGACAGACCAGCTAGATATACTGTCTCATATTATGACAGAACAGCTATATCTACTGTCTCTATTATAATATGACAGACCAGCTAGATCTACTGTCTCTATTATAACATGAAAGAACAGCTCAATCTACTGTCTCTATTATTTTATGACAGATCAGCTAGATCTACTGTCTCTATCATATTATGACAGACCAGCTCGATCTACTGTCTCTATTATTTTATGACAGACCAGCTAGATCTACTGTCTCTGCTATATTATGACAGACCAGCTAGATCTACTGTCTCTATTATAATGTGACAGACCAGCTAGATATACTGTCTCTATTATATTATGACAGACCAGCTAGATCTACTGTTTCTATTATAACATGAAAGACCAGCTCGATCTACTGTCTCTATTATTTTATGAAAGACCAGCTAGATCTACTGCCTCTATTATAATTTGACAGACCAGCTAGATATACTGTCTCTATTATATTATGACAGATCAGCTAGATCTACTGTCTCTATCATATTATGACAGACCGGCTAGATCTACTGTCTCTATTATTTTATGACAGACCAGGTAGATCTACTGTCTCTATTATATTATGACAGACCAGCGAGATCTACTGTCTCTATTATAATATGACAGACCAGCAAAATCTACTGTCTCTATTAGATTATGACAGACCAGGTAGATCTACTGTCTCTATTATATTATGACAGACCAGCTAGATGTACTGTCTCTATTATAAAATGACAGACCAGCTTGATCTACTGTCTCTACTATATTATGACAGACCAGCAAGATCTACTGTCTCTATTATAATATGAAAGACCAACGAGATCTACTGTCTCATATTATGACAGAACAGCTAGATCTACTGTCTCTATTCTATTATGACAGACCAGCTAGATGTACTGTCTCTATTATAATATGACAGACCAGCTAGATCTACTGTCTCTATTATAATATGACAGACCAGGTAGATCTACTGTCTCCATTATAATATGACAGACCAGCTCGATCTACTGTCTCCATTATAACATGATAGACCAGGTAGATCTACTGTCTCTATTATTTTATGACAGACCAGCTCGATCTACTGTCTCTATTATAATATGACAGACCAGCTAGATCTAATGTCTCTATTATAATGTGACAGACCAGCTAGATCTACTGTCTCTATTCTATTATGACAGACCAGCTAGATCTACTGTCCCCATTATAATATGACAGACCAGCTAGATCTACTGTCTCTATTATAATATGACAGACCAGCTAGATCTACTGTCTCTGCTATATTATGACAGACCAGCTAGATCTACTGTCTCTATTATAATTTGACAGACCAGCTAGATATACTGTCTCTATTATATTATGACAGACCAGCTAGATCTACTGCCTCTATTATAATATGACAGACCAGCTAGATATACTGTCTCTATTATTCTATGACAGACCAGGTAGATCTACTGTATCTATTATATTATGACAGACCAGGTAGATCTACTGTCTCTATTATAATATGAAAGACCAGCTAGATCTACAGTCTCATATTATGACAGAACAGCTAGATCTACTGTCTCCATTATAATATGACAGACCAGCTCGATCTACTGTCTCTATTCTATTATGACAGACCAGCTCGATCTACTGTCTCTATTATAATATGACAGACCAGCAAAATCTACTGTCTCTATTAGATTATGACAGACCAGGTAGGTCTACTGTCTCTATTATATTATGACAGACCAGCTAGATGTACTGTCTCTATTATAATATGACAGACCAGCTAGATCTACTGTCTCTATTATAATATGACAGACCAGCTAGATCTACTGTCTCTATTATAATATGACAGACCAGCGAGATCAACTGTCTGTATTATAATATGACAGACCAGCTCGATCTACTGTCTCTATTATAATTTGACAGACCAGCTAGATATACTGTCTCTATTATATTATGACAGACCAGCTAGATCTACTGTTTCTATTATAACATGAAAGACCAGCTCGATCTACTGTCTCTATTATTTTATGACAGATCAGCTAGATCTACTGTCTCTATCATAATTTGACAGACCAGCTAGATATACTGTCTCTATTATATTATGACAGACCAGCTAGATCTACTGTTTCTATTATAACATGAAAGACCAGCTCGATCTACTGTCTCTATTATTTTATGACAGATCAGCTAGATATACTGTCTCTGCTATATTATGACAGACCAGCTAGATCTACTGTCTCTATTATAATTTGACAGACCAGCTAGATATACTGTCTCTATTATATTATGACAGACCAGCAACATCTACTGTCTCTATTATAATATGACAGACCAGCTAGATCTACTGTCTCATATTATGACAGACCAGCTAGATGTACTGTCTCTATTATTCTATGACAGACCAGGTAGATCTACTGTATCTATTATATTATGACAGACCAGGTAGATCTACTGTCTCTATTATAATATGACATACCAGCTAGATCTACTGTCTCTATTATATTATGACAGACCAGCGACATCTACTGTGTCCATTATAATATGATAGACCAGCTAAATCTACTGTCTCTATTATATTATGACAGACCAGCTAGATCTACTGTCTCTATTATAATATGACAGACCAGCGAGATCAACTGTCTGTATTATAATATGACAGACCAGCTAGATCTACTGTCTCTATTATATTATGACAGACCAGCTAGATCTACTGTCTCTATCATATTATGACAGACCAGCTAGATCTGTCTCTATTATTTTATGACAGACCAGGGAGATCTACTGTCTCTATTATATTATCACAGACCAGCGAGATCTACTGTCTCTATTATAATATGACAGACCAGCAAAATCTACTGTCTCTATTAGATTATGACAGACCAGGTAGATCTACTGTCTCTATTATATTATGACAGACCAGCTAGATGTACTGTCTCTATTATAAAATGACAGACCATTTTGATCTACTTTCTATACTATATTATGACAGACCAGCAAGATCTACTGTCTCTATTATAATATGAAAGACCAGCGAGATCTACTGTCTGATATTATGACAGACCAGCTAGATGTACTGTCTCTATTATAATATGACAGACCAGCTAGATCTACAGTCTCTATTATATTATGACAGACCAGCTAGATCTACTGTGTCCATTATAATATGATAGACCAGCTAGATCTACTGTCTCTGCTATATTATGACAGACCAGCTAGATCTACTGTCTCTATTGTAATATGACAGACCAGCTAGATCTACTGTCTCTATTATATTATTACAGACCAGGTAGATCTACTGTTTCTATTATTACATGAAAGAACAGCTCGATCTACTGTCTCTATCATATTATGACAGACCAGCTCGATCTACTGTCTCTATTATTTTATGGCAGACCAGGTAGATCTACTGTCTCTATTATATTATGACATACCAGCTAGATCTACTGTTTCTATTATAACATGAAAGACCAGCTCGATCTACTGTCTCTATTATTTTATGGACAGATCAGCTAGATCTACTGTCTCTATCATATTATGACAGACCAGCTCGATCTACTGTCTCTATTATATTATGACAGACCAGGTAGATCTACTGTTTCTATTATAACATGAAAGAACAGCTCAATCTACTGTCTCTATTATTTTATGACAGATCAGCTAGATCTACTGTCTCTATCATATTATGACAGACCAGCTCGATCTACTGTCTCTATTATTTTATGACAGACCAGCTAGATCTACTGTCTCTGCTATATTATGACAGACCAGCTAGATCTACTGTCTCTATTATAATGTGACAGACCAGCTAGATATACTGTCTCTATTATATTATGACAGACCAGCTAGATCTACTGTTTCTATTATAACATGAAAGACCAGCTCGATCTACTGTCTCTATTATTTTATGACAGACCAGCTAGATCTACTGCCTCTATTATAATTTGACAGACCAGCTAGATATACTGTCTCTATTATATTATGACAGATCAGCTAGATCTACTGTCTCTATCATATTATGACAGACCGGCTAGATCTACTGTCTCTATTATTTTATGACAGACCAGGTAGATCTACTGTCTCTATTATATTATGACAGACCAGCGAGATCTACTGTCTCTATTATAATATGACAGACCAGCAAAATCTACTGTCTCTATTAGATTATGACAGACCAGGTAGATCTACTGTCTCTATTATATTATGACAGACCAGGTAGATCTACTGTTTCTATTATAACATGAAAGAACAGCTCGATCTACTGTCTCTGTTATTTTATGACAGATCAGCTAGATCTACTGTCTCTATCATATTATGACAGACCAGCTCGATCTACTGTCTCTATTATTTTATGACAGACCAGGTAGATCTACTGTCTCTGCTATATTATGACAGACCAGCTAGATCTACTGTCTCTATTATAATTTGACAGACCAGCTAGATATACTGTCTCTATTATATTATGACAGACCAGCTAGATCTACTGTCTCTATCATATTATGACAGACCAGCTCGATCTACTGTCTCTATTATATTATGACAGACCAGCTAGATCTACTGTCTCCATTATAACATGATAGACCAGCTAGATCTACTGTCTCTATTATTTTATGACAGACCAGCTAGATCTACTGTCTCTATTATAACATGAAAGAACAGCTCAATCTACTGTCTCTATTATTTTATGACAGATAAGCTAGATCTACTGTCTCTGCTATATTATGACAGACCAGCTAGATCTACTGCCTCTATTATAATTTGACAGACCAGCTAGATATACTGTCTCTATTATATTATGACAGACCAGCTAGATCTACTGTCTCTATTATAATGTGACAGACCAGCTAGATCTATTGTCTCTATTATAATATGACAGACAAGCTAGATATACTGTCTCATATTATGACAGAACAGCTAGATCTACTGTCTCTATTATTTTATGACAGACCAGGTAGATCTACTGTCTCTATTATAAAATGACAGACCATTTTGATCTACTGTCTCTACTATATTATGACAGACCAGCAAGATCTACTGTCTCTATTATAATATGAAAGACCAGCGAGATCTACTGTCTCATATTATGACAGAACAGCTAGATGTACTGTCTCTATTATAATATGACAGACCAGGTAGATCTACTGTCTCCATTATAATATGACAGACCAGCTCGATCTACTGTCTCTATTATAATATGACAGACCAGCTAGATCAACTGTCTGTATTATAATATGACAGACCAGCTAGACTTAATGTCTCTATTATAATGTGACAGACCAGCTAGATCTACTGTCTCTATTATATTATGACAGACCAGCTAGATCTACTGTCCCCATTATAATATGACAGACCAGCTAGATCTACTGTCTCTATTATAATATGACAGATCAGCTAGATATACTGTCTCATATTATGACAGAACAGCTAGATCTACTGTCTCTATTATAATATGACAGACCAGCTAGATCTACTGTCTCTATTATATTATGACAGACCAGGTAGATCTACTGTTTCTATTATAACATGAAAGAACAGCTCGATCTACTGTCTCTATTATTTTATGACAGATCAGCTAGATCTACTGTCTCTATCATATTATGACAGACCAGCTCGATCTACTGTCTCTATTATTGTATGACAGACCAGGTATATCTACTGTCTCTGCTATATTATGACTGACCAGTTAGATCTACTGTCTCTATTATAATGTGACAGACCAGCTCGATATACTGTCTCTATTATATTATGACAGACCAGCTAGATCTACTGTCTCTATCATATTATGACAGACCAGCTAGATCTACTGTCTCTATTATTTTATGACAGACCAGGTAGATCTACTGTCTCTGCTATATTATGACAGACCAGCTAGATCTACTGTCTCTATTATAATTTGACAGACCAGATAGATCTACTGTATCTATTATATTATGACAGACCAGGTAGATCTACTGTATCTATTATATTATGACAGACCAGGTAGATCTACTGTCTCTATTATAATATGAAAGACCAGCTAGATCTACTGTCTCATATTATGACAGAACAGCTAGATCTACTGTCTCCATTATAATATGACAGACCAGCTCGATCTACTGTCTCTATTCTATTATGACAGACAAGCGAGATCTACTGTCTCTATTATTTTATGACAGACCAGCTAGATCTACTGTCTCTGCTATATTATGACAGACCAGCTAGATCTACTGTCTCTATTATAATTTGACAGACCAGCTAGATATACTGTCTCTATTATAATATGACAGACCAGGTAGATCTACTGTATCTAATATATTATGACAGAACTGGTAGATCTACTGTCTCTATTATAATATGAAAGACCAGCTAGATATACTGTCTCATATTATGACAGAAAAGCTATATCTACTGTCTCTATTATATTATGACAGACCAGCGAGATCTACTGTCTCTATTATAATATGACAGACCAGCAAAATCTACTGTCTCTATTAGATTATGACAGACCAGGTAGATCTACTGTCTCTATTATATTATGACAGACCAGGTAGATCTACTGTTTCTATTATAACATGAAAGAACAGCTCGATCTACTGTCTCTATTATTTTATGACAGATCAGCTAGATCTACTGTCTCTATCATATTATGACAGACCAGCTCGATCTACTGTCTCTATTATTTTATGACAGACCAGCTAGATCTACTGTCTCTGCTATATTATGACAGACCAGCTAGATCTACTGCCTCTATTATAATTTGACAGACCAGCTAGATATACTGTCTCTATTATATTATGACAGACCAGCTAGATCTACTGTCTCTATCATATTATGACAGACCAGCTAAATCTACTGTCTCTATTATATTATGACAGACCAGCTAGATCTACTGTCTCCATTATAACATGATAGACCAGCTAGATCTACTGTCTCTATTATTTTATGACAGACCAGCTAGATCTACTGTCTCTATTATAACATGAAAGAACAGCTCAATCTACTGTCTCTATTATTTTATGACAGATAAGCTAGATCTACTGTCTCTGCTATATTATGACAGACCAGCTAGATCTACTGCCTCTATTATAATTTGACAGACCAGCTAGATATACTGTCTCTATTATATTATGACAGACCAGCTAGATCTACTGTCTCTATTATAATGTGACAGACCAGCTAGATCTATTGTCTCTATTATAATATGACAGACAAGCTAGATATACTGTCTCATATTATGACAGAACAGCTAGATCTACTGTCTCTATTATTTTATGACAGACCAGGTAGATCTACTGTCTCTATTATAAAATGACAGACCATTTTGATCTACTGTCTCTACTATATTATGACAGACCAGCAAGATCTACTGTCTCTATTATAATATGAAAGACCAGCGAGATCTACTGTCTCATATTATGACAGAACAGCTAGATGTACTGTCTCTATTATAATATGACAGACCAGGTAGATCTACTGTCTCCATTATAATATGACAGACCAGCTCGATCTACTGTCTCTATTATAATATGACAGACCAGCTAGATCAACTGTCTGTATTATAATATGACAGACCAGCTAGACTTAATGTCTCTATTATAATGTGACAGACCAGCTAGATCTACTGTCTCTATTATATTATGACAGACCAGCTAGATCTACTGTCCCCATTATAATATGACAGACCAGCTAGATCTACTGTCTCTATTATAATATGACAGATCAGCTAGATATACTGTCTCATATTATGACAGAACAGCTAGATCTACTGTCTCTATTATAATATGACAGACCAGCTAGATCTACTGTCTCTATTATATTATGACAGACCAGGTAGATCTACTGTTTCTATTATAACATGAAAGAACAGCTCGATCTACTGTCTCTATTATTTTATGACAGATCAGCTAGATCTACTGTCTCTATCATATTATGACAGACCAGCTCGATCTACTGTCTCTATTATTGTATGACAGACCAGGTATATCTACTGTCTCTGCTATATTATGACTGACCAGTTAGATCTACTGTCTCTATTATAATGTGACAGACCAGCTCGATATACTGTCTCTATTATATTATGACAGACCAGCTAGATCTACTGTCTCTATCATATTATGACAGACCAGCTAGATCTACTGTCTCTATTATTTTATGACAGACCAGGTAGATCTACTGTCTCTGCTATATTATGACAGACCAGCTAGATATACTGTCTCTATTATAATTTGACAGACCAGATAGATCTACTGTATCTATTATATTATGACAGACCAGGTAGATCTACTGTATCTATTATATTATGACAGACCAGGTAGATCTACTGTCTCTATTATAATATGAAAGACCAGCTAGATCTACTGTCTCATATTATGACAGAACAGCTAGATCTACTGTCTCCATTATAATATGACAGACCAGCTCGATCTACTGTCTCTATTCTATTATGACAGACAAGCGAGATCTACTGTCTCTATTATTTTATGACAGACCAGCTAGATCTACTGTCTCTGCTATATTATGACAGACCAGCTAGATCTACTGTCTCTATTATAATTTGACAGACCAGCTAGATATACTGTCTCTATTATAATATGACAGACCAGGTAGATCTACTGTATCTAATATATTATGACAGAACTGGTAGATCTACTGTCTCTATTATAATATGAAAGACCAGCTAGATATACTGTCTCATATTATGACAGAAAAGCTATATCTACTGTCTCTATTCTATTATGACAGACCAGCTAGATGTACTGTCTCTATTATAATATGACAGACCAGCTTGATCTACTGTCTCCATTATAATATGACAGACCAGCTAGATCTACTGTCTCTATTATATTATGACAGACCAGCGACATCTACTGTGTCCATTATAATATGATAGACCAGCTAAATCTACTGTCTCTATTATAATATGACAGACCAGCTAGATATACTGTCTCATATTATGACAGACCAGCGAGATCAACTGTCTGTATTATAATATGACAGACCAGCTCGATCTACTGTCTCTATTATAATGTGACAGACCAGCTCGATCTACTATCTCTATTCTATTATGACAGACCAGCTAGATCTACTGTCCCCATTATAATATGACAGACCAGCTAGATCTACTGTCTCTATTATAATATGACAGACCAGCTAGATATACTGTCTCATATTATGACAGAACAGCTAGATCTACTGTCTCTATTATAATATGACAGACCAGCTAGATCTACTGTCTCTATTATAACATGAAAGAACAGCTCGATCTACTGTCTCTGTTATTTTATGACAGATCAGCTAGATCTACTGTCTCTATCATATTATGACAGACCAGCTCGATCTACTGTCTCTATTATTTTATGACAGACCAGCTAGATCTACTGTCTCTGCTATATTATGACAGACCAGCTAGATCTACTGTCTCTATTATAATGTGACAGACCAGCTAGATATACTGTCTCTGTTATATTATGACAGACCAGCTAGATCTACTGTTTCTATTATAACATGAAAGACCAGCTCGATCTACTGTCTCTATTATTTTATGACAGACCAGCTAGATCTACTGCCTCTATTACAATTTGACAGACCAGCTAGATATACTGTCTCTATTATATTATGACAGACCAGCTAGATCTACTGTCTCTATCATATTATGACAGACCGGCTAGATCTACTGTCTCTATTATTTTATGACAGACCAGGTAGATCTACTGTCTCTATTATATTATGACAGACCAGCGAGATCTACTGTCTCTAATATGACAGACCAGCAAAATCTACTGTCTCTATTAGATTATGACAGACCAGGTAGATCTACTGTCTCTATTATATTATGACAGACCAGCTAGATGTACTGTCTCTATTATAATATGACAGACCAGCTAGATCTACTGTCTCTATTATAATTTGACAGACCAGCTAGATATACTGTCTCTATTATATTATGACAGACCAGCTAGATCTACTGCCTCTATTATAATGTGACAGACCAGGTCGATCTACTATCTCTATTCTATTATGACAGACCAGCTAGATCTACTGTCCCCATTATAATATGACAGACCAGCTAGATCTACTGTCTCTATTATAATATGACAGACCAGCTAGATATACTGTCTCATATTATGACAGAACAGCTAGATCTACTGTCTCTATTATAATATGACAGACCAGCTAGATCTACTGTCTCTATTATAACATGAAAGAACAGCTCGATCTACTGTCTCTATTATTTTATGACAGATCAGCTAGATCTACTGTCTCTATCATATTATGACAGACCAGCTCGATCTACTGTCTCTATTATTTTATGACAGACCAGCTAGATCTACTGTCTCTGCTATATTATGACAGACCAGCTAGATCTACTGTCTCTATTATAATGTGACAGACCAGCTAGATATACTGTCTCTATTATATTATGACAGACCAGCTAGATCTACTGTTTCTATTATAACATGAAAGACCAGCTCGATCTACTGTCTCTATTATTTTATGACAGACCAGCTAGATCTACTGCCTCTATTACAATTTGACAGACGAGCTAGATATACTGTCTCTATTATATTATGACAGACCAGCTAGATCTACTGTCTCTATCATATTATGACAGACCGGCTAGATCTACTGTCTCTATTATTTTATGACAGACCAGGTAGATCTACTGTCTCTATTATATTATGACAGACCAGCGAGATCTACTGTCTCTAATATGACAGACCAGCAAAATCTACTGTCTCTATTAGATTATGACAGACTAGGTAGATCTACTGTCTCTATTATATTATGACAGACCAGCTAGATGTACTGTCTCTATTATAAAATGACAGACCAGCTTGATCTACTGTCTCTACTATATTATGACAGACCAGCAAGATCTACTGTCTCTACTATATTATGACAGACCAGCTAGATGTACTGTCTCTATTATAATATGACAGACCAGCTAGATCTACTGTCTCTATTATAATTTGACAGACCAGCTAGATATACTGTCTCTATTATATTATGACAGACCAGCTAGATCTACTGCCTCTATTATAATATGACAGACCAGCTAGATCTACTGTCTCTATTATTTTATGACAGACCAGGTAGATCTACTGTCTCTATTATATTATGACAGACCAGCGAGATCTACTGTCTCTAATATGACAGACCAGCAAAATCTACTGTCTCTATTAGATTATGACAGACCAGGTAGATCTACTGTCTCTATTATATTATGACAGACCAGCTAGATGTACTGTCTCTATTATAAAATGACAGACCAGCTTGATCTACTGTCTCTACTATATTATGACAGACCAGCAAGATCTACTGTCTCTACTATATTATGACAGACCAGCTAGATGTACTGTCTCTATTATAATATGACAGACCAGCTAGATCTACTGTCTCTATTATAATTTGACAGACCAGCTAGATATACTGTCTCTATTATATTATGACAGACCAGCTAGATCTACTGCCTCTATTATAATATGACAGACCAGCTAGATCTACTGTCTCTATTATTTTATGACAGACCAGGTAGATCTACTGTCTCTATTATATTATGACAGACCAGCGACATCTACTGTGTCCATTATAATATGATAGACCAGCTAAATCTACTGTCTCTATTATAATATGACAGACCAGCTAGATATACTGTCTCATATTATGACAGACCAGCGAGATCAACTGTCTGTATTATAATATGACAGACCAGCTCGATCTACTGTCTCTATTATAATGTGACAGACCAGCTCGATCTACTATCTCTATTCTATTATGACAGACCAGCTAGATCTACTGTCCCCATTATAATATGACAGACCAGCTAGATCTACTGTCTCTATTATAATATGACAGACCAGCTAGATATACTGTCTCATATTATGACAGAACAGCTAGATCTACTGTCTCTATTATAATATGACAGACCAGCTAGATATACTGTCTCATATTATGACAGAACAGCTATATCTACTGTCTCTATTCTATTATGACAGACCAGCTAGATGTACTGTCTCTATTATAATATGACAGACCAGCTTGATCTACTGTCTCCATTATAATATGACAGACCAGCTAGATCTACTGTCTCTATTATATTATGACAGACCAGCGACATCTACTGTGTCCATTATAATATGATAGACCAGCTAAATCTACTGTCTCTATTATAATATGACAGACCAGCTAGATATACTGTCTCATATTATGACAGACCAGCGAGATCAACTGTCTGTGGCTATAATATGACAGACCAGCTCGATCTACTGTCTCTATTATAATGTGACAGACCAGCTCGATCTACTATCTCTATTCTATTATGACAGACCAGTTAGATCTACTGTCCCCATTATAATATGACAGACCAGCTAGATCTACTGTCTCTATTATAATATGACAGACCAGCTAGATATACAATCTCATATTCCCATGACAGAACAGCTAGATCTACTGTCTCTTATTATAATATGACAGACCAGCTAGATCTACTGTCTCTATTATAACATGAAAGAACAGCTCGATCTACTGTCTCTGTTATTTTATGACAGATCAGCTAGATCTACTGTCTCTATCATATTATGACAGACCAGCTCGATCTACTGTCTCTATTATTTTATGACAGACCAGCTAGATCTACTGTCTGCTATATTATGACAGACCAGCTAGATCTACTGTCTCTATTATAATGTGACAGACCAGCTAGATATACTGTCTCTGTTATATTATGACAGACCAGCTAGATCTACTGTTTCTATTATAACATGAAAGACCAGCTCGATCTACTGTCTCTATTATTTTATGACAGACCAGCTAGATCTACTGCCTCTATTACAATTTGACAGACCAGCTAGATATACTGTCTCTATTATATTATGACAGACCAGCTAGATCTACTGCTCCCTATCATATTATGACAGACCAGATCTACTGTCTCTATTATTTTTGGCGACAGGTAGATCTACCGTCTCTATTATATTATGACAGACCAGCGAGATCTACTGTCTCTAATATGACAGACCAGCAAAACTTTTACTGTCTCTATTAGATTATGACAGAACAGGTAGATCTACTGTCTCTCTATTATATTATGACAGACCAAAATAGATGTACTGTCTCTATTATAACATGACAGACCAGCTAGATCTACTGTCTCTATTATAATTTGACAGACCAGCTAGATATACTGTCTCTATTATATTATGACAGACCAGCTAGATCTACTGCCTCTATTATAATGTGACAGACCAGGTCGATCTACTATCTCTATTCTATTATGACAGACCAGCTAGATCTACTGTCCCCATTATAATATGACAGACCAGCTAGATCTACTGTCTCTATTATAATATGACAGACCAGCTAGATATACTGTCTCATATTATGACAGAACAGCTAGATCTACTGTCTCTATTATAATATGACAGACCAGCTAGATCTACTGTCTCTATTATAACATGAAAGAACAGCTCGATCTACTGTCTCTATTATTTTATGACAGATCAGCTAGATCTACTGTCTCTATCATATTATGACAGACCAGCCTCGATCTACTGTCTCTATTATTTTATGACAGACCAGCTAGATCTACTGTCTCTGCTATATTATGACAGACCAGCTAGATCTACTGTCTCTATTATAATGTGACAGACCAGCTAGATATACTGTCTCTATTATATTATGACAGACCAGCTAGATCTACTGTTTC
This sequence comes from Oncorhynchus keta, assembly GCF_023373465.1. Classification (NCBI taxonomy): domain Eukaryota; kingdom Metazoa; phylum Chordata; class Actinopteri; order Salmoniformes; family Salmonidae; genus Oncorhynchus; species Oncorhynchus keta. The sequence goes on from NW_026289331.1 coordinate 154,392, forward strand.
TATTATAACATGAAAGACCAGCTGATCTACTGTCTCTATTATTTTATGACAGACCAGCTAGATCTACTGCCTCTATTACAATTTGACAGACGAGCTAGATATACTGTCTCTATTATATTATGACAGACCAGCTAGATCTACTGTCTCTATCATATTATGACCGGCTAGATCTACTGTCTCTATTATTTTATGACAGACCAGGTGAGATCTACTGTCTCTATTATATTATGACAGACCAGCGAGATCTACTGTCTCTAATAAGACAGACTCAGCAAAATCTACTGTCTCTATTAGATTATGACAGACTAGGTAGATCTACTGTCTCTATTATATTATGACAGACCAGCTGATGTACTGTCTCTATTATAAATGACAGACCAGCTTGATCTACTGTCTCTACTATATTATGACAGACCAGCAAGATCTACTGTCTCTACTATATTATGACAGACCAGCTAGATGTACTGTCTCTATTATAATATGACAGACCAGCTAGATCTACTGTCTCTATTATAATTTGACAGACCAGCTAGATATACTGTCTCTATTATATTATGACAGACCAGCTAGATCTACTGCCTCTATTATAATATGACAGACCAGCTAGATCTACTGTCTCTATTATTTTATGACAGACCAGGTAGATCTACTGTCTCTATTATATTATGACAGACCAGCGAGATCTACTGTCTCTAATATGACAGACCAGCAAAATCTACCTGTCTCTATTAGATTATGACAGACCAGGTAGATCTACTGTCTCTATTATATTATGACAGACCAGCTAGATGTACTGTCTCTATTATAAAATGACAGACCAGCTTGATCTACTGTCTCTACTATATTATGACAGACCAGCAAGATCTACTGTCTCTACTATATTATGACAGACCAGCTAGATGTACTGTCTCTATTATAATATGACAGACCAGCTAGATCTACTGTCTCTATTATAATTTGACAGACCAGCTAGATATACTGTCTCTATTTATTATGACAGACCAGCTAGATCTACTGCCTCTATTATAATATGACAGACCAGCTAGATCTACTGTCTCTATTATTTTATGACAGACCAGGTAGATCTACTGTCTCTATTATATTATGACAGACCAGCGAGATCTACTGTCTCTAATATGACAGACCAGCAAAATCTACTGGTCTCTATTAGATTATGACAGACCAGGTAGATCTACTGTCTCTATTATATTATGACAGACCAGCTAGATGTACTGTCTCTATTATAAAATGACAGACCAGCTTGATCTACTGTCTCTACTATTCTTTTCGCGTGACAGACCAGCAAGATCTACTGTCTCTCTACTTTCATATTATGACAGACCACCAGATGTACCGTCTCTCTATTATAGAAGACAGACCAATAGCCAGATCTATACTGTCTTCACTGACAGACCAGCTAGATCTACTGTCTCTATTATTCTATGACAGACCAGGTGATCTACTGCATTCATTATATTATGACAGACCAGGTAGATCTACTGTCTCTATTATAATATGAAAGACCAGCTAGATCTACAGTCTCATATCTATGACAGAACAGCTAGATCTACTGTCTCCATTATAATATGACAGACCAGCTCGATCTACTGTCTCTATTATATTATGACAGACCAGCTCGATCTACTGTCTCTATTATAATATGACAGACCAGCAAAATCTACTGTCTCTATTATGATAATGACAGACCAGGTAGATCTACTGTCTGTATTCTATTATGACAGACCAGCGAGATGCTACTGTCTCTATTATAATATGACAGACCAGCTAGATCTACTGTCTCCATTATATTATGACAGACCAGCTAGATCTACTGTCTCTATTATAATATGACAGACCAACGAGATCAACTGTCTGTATTATAATATGACAGACCAGCTCGATCTACTGTCTCTATTATAATTTGACAGACCAGCTAGATATACTGTCTCTATTATATTATGACAGACCAGCTAGATCTACTGTTTCTATTATAACATGAAAGACCAGCTCGATCTACTGTCTCTATTATTTTATGACAGATCAGCTAGATCTACTGTCTCTGCTATATTATGACAGACCAGCTAGATCTACTGTCTCTATTATAATTTGACAGACCAGCTAGATCTACTGTCTCTATTATATTATGACAGACCAGCTATGATCTACTGTCTCTATTATATTATGACAGACCAGCTAGATCTACTGTCTCTATTATATCTATGACAGACCAGGTAGATCTACTGTCTCTATTATATTATGACAGACCAGGTAGATCTACTGTCTCATTATTAATGACAGAACAGCTAGATCTACTGTCTCTATTATATTATGACAGACCAGCTAGATGTACTGTCTCTATTATTCTATGACAGACCAGGCAATACGTAAACTGGAAGTACAA
>NW_026289332.1:0-6154 GCF_023373465.1 Oncorhynchus keta
CTCAGCTTTCTTTTTGACTGCGAAAGTGGTCTTGACTCAGAAAAGGTTGGTGACCACTGTTCTAGATGATTCTGTGCTTCCAGTTTGTGGCAACAGTTTGTGGACGGCCGTTTCGTGCTTCTGCAGGACAATTCCCTAGAGCACAAGTGAGGTCCGTACAGAAATGGTTTGTCAAGATCAGTTTGGAAGAACTTCACTGGCCTGCACAGAGCCCTGACCTCAACCCCATCGAACAACTTTGGGATGAATTGGGAGCGCCAACTGCGAGCCAGGCCTAATCGCCCAACATCAGTGCCCAACCTCACTAATGCACCTGTGGCTGAGTGGAGGCAAATCCCACCATCGATGTTCCAACATCTAGTGGAAAGCCTTCCCAGAAAAGTGGAGGCTGTTACAGCAGCAAAGGGGAGACCAACTACATATTAATGACAAGCAGGTGTCCACATACATTTGGTCATGTAGGGTACTCAACTGGTTTCCACATACGTTTGGTCATGTAGTGTACTCAGCTGGTATTCACATACGTTTGGTCATGTAGTGTACCATGCTGTTCTGATGGTTTATTGGGCATGCAGCTAAATTATAGTTCTAAGAGATCTTTGTCTTGTGAATTTGTCAAGTAGCGTCTGTTGTAAATAATTGTGTTGAGCTTGTTCGCTAGCTCATACGCGTCCGCTAGTGTTAGCGTTAGCATTTGCATTAAGAATGAATGGGTATTTAGCATGCTCGCTAACGATGTTAGCCTTGTTAGCATTAGTCATTTTGTGGTGCTGGTTGGCTATTTCAATTGGTGTAAATCGCTCTTGTATATTCTGTTTATGTAATGTAGATGTACCTACACTCTTGTACTGTTCATTTAGTACATTTACCCACGTTTAGCATGTCTACGAACCAATTAGCCTGTTTGGTTCATTGGATTGTGGCTGGACAAATGCCTGTTGTATTGTATAGCATGTACAGTGTTTTTAACGGGGCATAAAATGTACCAATACTATAATCTACTTTTTATTATGACTTTTCACTGGATAGGATTCTCAGTTATCTGAACCAAGAGTGGTCAGATGTGTGTTTTGAATGTGGACATCTCTTTCCATTAAATCAATCAATCAAATTTATTTATAAAGCCCTTTCTACATCACAAGATATCACAAAGTGCTGTACAGAAACCCAGCCTAAAACCCCAAACAGCAAGCAATGCAGATGTAGAAGCACGGTGGCTAGGAAAAACTCCCTAGAAAGGCAGGAACCGAGGAAGAAACCAAGAGAGGAACCAGGCTCGGAGAGGTGGCCAGTCCATCTGGCTGTTCTTCAAGATGTTAAAACGTTCATAGATGACCAGCAGGGTCAAATAATAAGCACAGTGGTTGTGGAGGGTGAAACAGGTCACCACAGGAGTAAATGTCAGTTGGCTTTTCATAGCCGAGCATTCAGAGGTCGAGACAGCAGGCGCGGTAGAGAGGAAGAGAAGAGGGTCGAAAAGGTAGCGGGGCAAGGTAACACATCAGGGTTTATAGACACAGACAAAACAACAGAAATTGGATCAGCAGCACGACCAGGTGGACTGTGGACGGGGACAGCCTCATCCCTGTTCCCATCCATTAAACCCCCCTTAACCCGGACATCTCTTCCCATTGTACCCCCCTTAACCCGGACATCTCTTCCCATTGTACCCCCTTAACCCGGACATCTCTTCCCATTGAACCCCCTTAACCCGGACATCTCTTCCCATTGTACCCCCCTTAACCCGGACATCTCTTCCCATTGTACTCCCTCTTAACCCGGACATCTCTTCCCATTGAACCCCCCTTAACCCGGACATCTCTTCCCATTGAACCCCCTTAACCCGGACATCTCTTCCCATTAAACCCCCTTAACCCGGACATCTCTTCCCATTAAACCCCCTTAACCCGGACATCTCTTCCCATTAAACCCCTTAACCCGGACATCTCTTCCCATTAAACTCCCCTTAACCCGGACATCTCTTCCCATTAAACCCCCTAACCCGGACATCTCTTCCCATTAAACCCCCTTAACCCGGACATCCGCCTCATCCCTGTTCTGATCAGACATGCTGTAGTGGATGCTAAGCTTAACCTTAACCTAAGGTTCTTATGCCAATCATGGTCCTTCGATCCTCTAAAATATACACTATTTTTCAGATGTGCAAGGATTGTTAAGGGTTAGACGGTGTCGGTGGAACTTTTGTTCTCATTAGCAACAGTGTGTTCAATAGTAGACATGTTAACCCACCACCTATATGGCTTGTGTGAAGGAAAGCAAATACCTAGCGAGCTGTCTGCACTCAGGCTGTATAGATCATAGAGATCCATGCTAAGGAAGCAAATACCTAGCAAGCTATCTGCACTCAGGCTGTATAGATCATAGAGATCCATGCTAAGGAAGAACATTGGAATTGAATGTCATAGAGATCTATAATTCATGAGTGATTCCAAATTCTGTTATAAATAACCTCTGCTCCTCCTCTCCTTCCCTCCAGACTCCCTGCAGCTCTCTGTCTCTGAAGAGGAGGTTCCCCTGAGCAGCAGCACTGTGAGCAGGAGTGGAGCCCCAGTCTGGGGCAGGAGGACCCAGAGACCAAACAGATTAAAGAGGAACAGGAGGAAGTCAGGACCAGTCAGGAGGAAGAGCAGCTTCAAGGTCTAGAGCCTGATATCATGAAGTTCATATTCTCTCCTTCCTGTGTGAAAAGTGAATGTGATCAGGAGGACCAAACCCAGACTGTGGAGAACAGAGAGAGAGACTCTAAACCAGTGGATCTCACACCTTTTGTCACTGTGACCCACATTAAGGGTCTCAACATTCCCTGTGTCCCTCCAGATAATCAAAACAATGCCTCCAGCCACAGCTCAGCTGTAAGCAATGACACAGTAGGACTTGACAGTAGTCCACCATTGGATCCCAGTCCACCATTGGTTCCCAGTCCACCATTGATCCCAGTCCACCATTGGATCCCAGTCCACCATTGGATCCCAGTCCACCATTGGGTCCCAGCCCACCATTGGATCCCAACCCACCAATGGGGGAACACCACTGCCGTGACTGTGGTGAAATGTTTCCTCTGAAATCTGACCTGCAGAAACATGTGACTCTCACCAAGAAGAGACCCAGTGACTGCAGCTTCGGCAATAAACACTACAACTCCACCTGTAAACTGAAGGCCCATGTCCAACCCTGTATCTGTCCAGTTTGTGGAAAGATCATCAAATACAAAGGAGATCTGTCCAGGCACATGAGTATTCACACAGGAGAGAAACCATTTGTCTGCGGTGACTGTGGGAAAAGCTTCAGTCAGAAGGGAAACCTGAACTTGCACAAACTGACTCACACAGGAGAGAAACCATTTAGCTGTGGTGACTGTGGGAAAAGCTTCAATCAGAAGGGAGATCTAGGGAAACATATATTGACTCACACACAACAGAAAACATTTAGCTGTGGTATCTGTGGAAAAAGCTTCTATCATAAGGGGAACCTTACAGATCATATAAGGACTCACACAGGAGAGAAACCATTTAGCTGTGGTGACTGTGGGAAAAGCTTCAATTTGAAGGGGAACCTAAGGAAGCATAAACTGACTCACACAGGAGAGAAACCATTTAGCTGTGGAGACTGTGAGAAAAGCTTCACTCAAAAGTCTAACCTGCTGACACATGTCAAAAACATCCACAAAGGAGGAAAACAGGATGAAAATTAGGACAAAGATCTTCTGTCAGAAGATGGGAATTAAAAGGTTGGATGTGGACAACTAAAGCACAGCAACTCTGGATCATTCATGATGTGGGATTCAGATAAATACCTGTGTGGTGAACGTACTTTTGTAAAGCTTTCTATGTAAATAAAGTTTGATTTGATTTCAATGATGACGTAATAATCCAACAGTTCAGAGTTTACTATTTTCAAGTGAGGTGGTCCTCCCCTAATCTTTAGCTTCGGCCTGATGGTTATATCAGCACATTTTGTGAACATGTGGTCATTTAAGATGTGTATACAATTATCTTTGTTTTTGTGGATAAATTTACTCCTGACAGATATCTTTTATGAAGTTTTGCATTTTAGAATGTCTCTAAATGTACTGAGAGAATGGTCTGACTTGATGTTTTCAATATATTAAACCATGTTGTAGCATGTGCCACAAGGCTAAATATGTGCTTTGATTGAAACAAAACACAGGTAGGCTACAGTTTGTTGACACCCTCTGCTCTACAATTCGGGGGTTAAACATCTCCAACACAAGAGGCTGCTGTGGCCGTACCAGAGCGAATTGAATGGCATGATCTGTTTGATACCATTCTACTAACGTATTCGGTCCAGCCATTACCACCAGCCCGTCCTCAAATAAGATTGGCTGACTTTCACTTTTACTTGAGTAACTTTCTATTAAGGTATCTTTACTTTGACTCAAGTATGAAAATTGGGTACTTTTACCAACACTGCCTAATAAGCGCACTTTGTATGAATGCAAACAATAGAAATCCTATTAAATTGTTCTAATTTAAACCCCCATCCAACTAGCGGCGCTGTTTTGCGTTTCCGAGTTTGCTACCCGCAAGTAGAACCAAGGATTTTTCTCACATTCCTTGACTAGAACACGGAAGTAGATTTAAAGACGACACTTCTTGTGTGGGGTTCAAGGCATACTGACTGAGCTGAATAAGTTACTCAACTGAAAATGTCTAAACTACAGATGTTGCGTGTGTTTTTAAATGAGCGTTTAACGGCGGCTGCTGTGGAGATTTTCGGGGCAGTTGAGAAAACGGTAGTGGAGTACCAGGAGGAGAATGATCGGCTACGGAGACTGCTGCGGAGGACATCAGAGATACAACTATGTAGAAGAGGTGAGTATATAGTGGCGAGGAGGAATAGTGTACCGTGTCTGGGAGAGACTTTACCATGAATTTTCTTGATTCAGGTTCACGCAAACGTCGTTTTAAGTAACTATGCTATTTTTCGTCCTCATTGTCGAACTTAATAAATAATGCACCCTGCTAAGTGTGTGACTGTGAGCGAGTTGACTCGGCCCTCCTGCACACACCTTTGGTTTCATTGGTTGACACTGCGTGTCTGATTGACAGGAACAACAAGTGAGGCTGTTAGTCACGAGCAGACAGTCAGAAACGAATGTGCGTGCACACATCATTTGTTAATTCTATGAATTTAAATCTTTTGATTATTCATATCTTTATTTTTTAAATATTTTTATAAATAGATTCTTAAATAGGCTTTTCTGATATTGCTTGCCAGCTCCCAACGTTAACCTACAAGAGCCGGGCTCCCAACGCTAACCGACAAGAGCCGGGCTCCAACGGTAACCGACAGAGCGGGCTCCCAACGCAACCGACAAGAGCCGGGCTCCCAACGCTAACCGACAAGAGCCGGCCCCAACGCACCGACAAGAGCCGCTCCTAACGCACCTACAAGAGCCGGGCTCCCAACGCTTAACCTACAAGAGCCGGGCTCCAACGCGACCTACAAGAGGCCGGGCTCCCAACGCTAACCGACAAGAGCCGGGCTCCAACGCCAATCCTACAAGAGCCCGTGCCGCAACGCACCTACAAGAGCCGGGCTCCCCAACGTTAACCGACAAGAGCCGGGCTCCCAACGCACCGACAAGAGCCGGGCTCCCAGCGTTACCGACAAGAGCCGGGCTCCCAGCGATTAACCGACAAGAGCCGGGCTCCACAGCGCAGCCGACAAGAGCCGGGCTCCCAACGTTGACCGGGACAAGAGCCGGGGCTCCCAACGCTAACCGACAAGAGCGGGCTCCCAACGCTAACCGACAAGAGCCGGGCTCCCAACGTTAACCGACAGAGCCGGCTCTAACGTAACCGACAAGAGCCGGGCCCCAACGTTAACCGACAAGAGCCGGGCTCCCTAACGTTAACCCGACAAGAGCCGGGCTCCAACGTTAACCGACAAGAGCCGGGCTCCCAACGTTAACCGACAGAGCCGGCTCCCAACGTTAACCTACAAGAGCCGGGCTCCCAACGCACCTACAAGAGCCGGGCTCCCAACGTACCTACAAGGCCGGGCTCCCAACGTTAACCTACAAGAGCCGGGCTCCCAACGTTAACCTACAAGAGCCGGGCCCCCAACGCAACCTACAAGAGCCGGGCCCCCAACGTTAACCTACAAGAGC